>NW_017264947.1:146002-173728 GCF_001329695.1 Rhodotorula graminis WP1
AAAAAAAAAAAAAAACCAATGACAAAAAATAACAACAACGTGTATTTGGCCCTATACGGGCTGTGGAGGGTGCACGTACAGTGGTGGTGGATGCCGGGGGGAGGCCGGGGTCGGTGGGCGGGTGGGCGGGTGCGGGCGCAGGGCGGTCCTTACGGCGGGCGACCAGGCGTGTCTCCAGAGGGCTCGGTCTCGAGCGAGGGGCAGGTGGTGTTGACGCTGCAGCGCATCGCGGGAGCTTGTCAGTCCAGGGTTGACTGCGGGGTGACGAGGGGGAGAAGGAGGCGCGAGACGCACCAGGGGGCAGCGTTGGAGAGCTGGATCATAGATTGGCGAGAGTGCGGTATACCACTCATTCGGCGGCGAGGGCTGCGAGGCTGGGTGGAGCGTGGTGAGGAGGGGAGAGGGAGAGGACTCGAGGAAGAGGGCGAGCGCGGACGAGCGAAACTCGCTCGCGAGATTGGCTCGACCCGGCCCACGAAAGCTCAGCCTCGCGTCGCACGGGCACTCTCGTACATGCTTGCGACCGACGTGGAACACAGTTCTCTCTCGCTCTCAAGGACAGAAGGAAACGGGTGCGCGGAGACAAAGAGGACGACGTTGCACACGCTCATCCGACTCGATCAACCACATCTCGCGCACGACGACCTGACGACGACGCACACGAGCGAACGAAGAACGGGCACGTGTCACACGAGCAAAGGGCGGGAAGAGAGGCCGTGCGCGAAGCCCAGCAAAGGGCTCGCACAGGCTCGGACCCTCAACCCGACCTTGCCAGCGGACGCGCACCGGGTTCTCGAGACGCTTAGGCCTGGATGGTGACCTCGGCCTCGACGCCCGACTCGATCGACATCGAGGTCTGCGCACAGGAGACAGGGTCAGCAGCTGCCACTCGAAGATCCGGTCGCGAGGAGGAGAACGAGGGAAGGGGACGCACGATCTGCTTGACAACCTCGGCCGGCGAGTCGAGGTCGATGAGACGCTTGTGGATCTTCATCTCGAGGTGGTCCCAGGTCTTGGAGCCCTCACCGCAAGGCGTCTTGCGGGTGACGATATGGAGGCGCTTGGTCGGGAGACGGACCGGGCCCTTGACGCGGAGGTCCTTGTCCTTCGAGCGGTTGACGAGGTCCGAGCAGACTGTGGGTGTAAAGGGAGCGAGTCAGTCCCTTGTGCTCGTGCGGTACGGGTGAGCGAGAGGAGGCGAGGGGAGGAGAGGAGGCGCAGCTCACCCTTCTCGAGGGCCTTGACGTTGCGCGAGGTCAGGGTGATGCGGATGCGGTGGGTCTTGGCGGCAGGAGCGGCGGAGTCGAACTCCTTGTCGGCCTTAGCGACGTTAGACATGGCTGGTTGGGCGTTTGTTGGTGGAGGGGGGAGAAGGGGAGCAAACCTGCGAGCGAGGGCAACGGGGGAGGGTCAGGACGGGTCGCACGGGGTGCCAGAGTGGAGAGCACAGACGCACGCTGAACACTGGCACGTCCAAGAGGTGACTAGAGGTGAGGAGAAAGCGAGAAGGAGGCGAGCTCGCCTGCGAGTTTTGCCCCGTCCGCCAACTCGCAACGCTCGCTGTCGCTCTCGCAGGCCATTGAGCAGGTGCTGCCGGCCTTGCTGGTGTCTCTCAGACTACGCTGCTCGAATCTACCGGTCGAGCAACCTCGTTCAGCGGTCGAGCGACGAGCGGTTCTCCTATCCCTCCTCCGGCGAGCGCCGGAACTGATGAGGCTTTCACGCTCGCTGCACCTCATGGGCGACCGCATTGACGGCTGAACCTCTGCTCCTGCTGCTGGTGCGGGCCCTGCGCGGGCCGGCGGGCCTCAGTAGAGGCTGCCTGCTCCCCTCGCCTCGCTCGACCTTCCTCGCGGCCTGCTCCTCCGGCCACGAGCCCGACACCGAGCGTCTTTGGGCTCGGCCTCTCCCTCTGCCCCGCGTGCGCGCTCTCCGGCGATTCCGCACGCTCGAGCCTCGATCGTCTGTCCGGACACGGAGGGCGCAGGCACCTCCTCGCTTCCTCAGATTGCGCGGTCGTTTCTCCCGAGCTTCCTCTTTCCCGCCCCTTCGCCTCTCAAGTCGTCTCCTCCGAGGTGTGCCCGACTCATTCCGCCCGGCTGCTGTTGCGCACCGACTGACCTTGTGGATCTCGCAGCTCCTCTCGCGCGGTATCATGGCCTGCCTCAACGACGACGTCCTCCACCTCATCGTCGACGAGCTCGCCAAACACGTCGACGTCCGCCACGAGCACCCGTCGCGCAACGACGTCCTCGCGCGGATCTGCCTCGCGTCGCGCTCGCTCGCCCAAGTCGCCCGTCGCCGACTCTGGCGGGACATCGAGATCTCGCAAGGGCGGCAGCTCGAGATGCTCAAGGCGGCATGCTCGGCCGACGGACGAGGCGAGGGCACGACGACGTACACGGTGCGCTGGTCGTGGACGGCCAACGCCGCCCTCGTCGACCTTGTCGACGTCGCGAGGTGGTTGCCCGCCGTCGCGGACCTGCGCGTGCACGGCTCGTGGACCGACCTGGACCTGTCCGTCGCGCAGAAGTATACTTGTGCGTCCTCGTCTCACTCGTACTCCTATTGAACTGCCCTCACGAGCCCTCTCCCGCGACAGGTCTTCGTCGCCTGACGCTCGTCGGCGTCCGACTCTCGCTCCGCGAGCCCGTCGTGCTACCTCAACTCGAAGAACTGAGCATCTACAACGTTTCGACGCACTCGTCCTTGCCCTGTCGACTGTTCGACCCGGTCGCACTGCCCGCCCTGCGCGCCGTTCGCCTCGCGGGCTTCTCCGACTACCAGTCGTACGACACGTTCCAGCTGGCCGACATCCTCTCGCCCGCCATCCTCGCCCAACTCGACTGCATCCAGACGGACCCCTCGGCCCTCGAGCTCGACGGCGCCCTTGCCCGAGGCGACTCGCCGCCCGTCCTCGTCAAGCTCGTCTCGATCCCGCCGACCCTCCCCCGCCACGCCCTCTTCCAGTCCCCTCGCGCCTTCTTCACAGGCTTCGACACGCCATACACCAGCCGACCCGCACCCGCCGTCGTCCCGCCCGACGCTCACACCCCTTTCGTCGCCGTCTTCCCGCGCTCGCTCGAGGCGTCGAGCAGCGCTGCGCCGGGCGCCGCGCTCGCCATCGAGGACTTCAAGGTGGCGTGCAGGGAGCGCGGACACGACGTCGTCGACGGCGGCGAGCGGCCGGGCGACTCGCTCGAGGCGCTGTCGCCTGGGTTCTTGAGGTGGGCTCGGGCGCGCAAGGCGGCACAGGCGGCGGCAGGTCACTGAAAGGGGCGAGTCGACGTAGCGAGCGTCGTGCACTCGAGCATCTTTACCTGCAGCGCCGTTCTCGAGAGAGCCAAGCTGTCGCAAGCATGCTTCTGAGAGGGCCGCCGCTCGGGCCTCGCCCTCTCGCTCTCGCTCTCTCGCTTGCGGTTGGCCATCTCGCTACAGCTCGTGCGCACGATGAACTGCTGAACGCTGCAGGAGGAGCAAAGCCTCGACTGCAAGAGAGAGAAGTGCCCGAGAGAAAGAGCCCGCTCGCCTTGCATGCTCTGGCTCTCGGACTCACTCGCTCGCTGCAGCTCGAGTCGCGCGCATCTATGTACAGTCTATTTCCAGATGCCGACAGCTACAGCACGAGGTTCCACGCGTCGCTCTCGCGGTCATCGGCGCACAGCCTCGCCCACTCGAGCACGAGCAAGTAGACGTACACGAGCGCGTCGTCCCTCCTCGCGCACTCGGTCGCCCACGTGCGCCCGCGCTCGGCGACCTTGTACAGCGCCTCCTCGTGCGCGACGCCGCGGCGCACGGCGTCGAGGTCGCGCGGCGCGAGGGCGGCGGCGGGGAGCGCTTGGTCGCGCGCGACGGCGGGCACGGCCGCGAGGCCGAAAAAGTAGGCGAGGACGTGATACAGCTCGGTGTAGCGGACCGAGAGGGGCACGTAGTGGTACCACGGGATGAGCGTGTCGTCGAGGGCCTCGGTGAACAGGCGCGACTTGACGACGGCCGAGCGCGAGCGCATCAGGGTCGGGAACCGGCCCGAGTAGGCCGTGCCGTCGAGGTCGAGGACGGCCTTGAACAGGTAGTTGTGCTCGAACGGGACGTAGTGGCCGCCGTCGGTGAACCGGAACGACGGCTCGGTGCTCTGCGACTCGAGCGAGTCGGCGTCGCCGTGCTGGTCGGGCGCCGCGAACGCGACGTCGGCGAGGGCGGCGTTGAGGGCCGACGAGGGCAGCGTCGCCGACAGCGTGCGGTTGTCGGCCGTCGCGACGAGGACGCGGTCCTCATGCCGCCACTCGATGAGCCGGTTCACCTTGGACACGAGCCGGCTCCGCGTCCAGCCCATCCACTCGAGCCCGACCGAGCGCCCGCCCGTGTTGGTGCCGCGCCAGTAGAGCTGCGCACACGTCGAGAGAGGGTTTCAGTGTCGATGCGAGGTGCCTCGAGGGCGAGAGAGAGGGCGAGGGGAAAGAGAGAGGAAGAACCGTCGGGCGCACCTGGTTGGCCTTGCCCTTCCACTCGACGTCCTTGGCCTCGTCGTACGGCATGCGGTCGTACCACGTGTACCACGCCGGGACGAGCACGTCGGCGAACCCGGCGAGCTTGCTGTTGCTGAACACGGGCCACACGCCGTCGGTCCAGCTGAAGCTCAACGGCCGGATGAACGTCTGGTGCAGCTCCTGCAGGTCGGGCTGGTCGCACCACGTCGTGCGCTCGAGGTCCGGGTGCGCGAGGAACGCGCCGAGCTGCGGCGGCGTCGTGAAGCGCGACGTGTGGCGCTGCGAGACGTGCGGGTTGGTGCCGGGTGACGGCGAGAGGGGCGCACGACGGGCGAGCGACGAGGGCGGACAGGTTTGGCGGATGACGTCGTAGGCGGGTCGAGCTCCAGGTGCGCTCGCCTCGTGCAGGACAAAGTCGTCGAGCTGGTACGGTCGAGCTGTGCGCGCAAGAGGGAGCGGCGGACTCAAGGTCAATACTCGCTCGGGCTGTGCCACCAAGAGAGCGAACCCGTCAAGCACGCACGTTTTCGTCGTCGGCCACGTGCCTCGAGCTCGTTGCGGACCTCGTACGGCATGACGACGCGCGGCTCGTCGAGCTGGTTGACGAACAGGTCGACTGCGCGGCCACGACTCGCGCGAACGTCAGTGCGAGTCCGTCGACGATAGAGAGACAGGGAGAGAGTGGGCGCACCGTCAGGTAACCGCACGCCCTCGTCGATGAGCGCCTGGAGCATGTCCTCGAGCGCCCTCCTCGCGTCCTTGTCCTCCATGTCCCTCGCGCCGACGCCGAGCCCCTCGCGCCGCATCTCGTCCCACCTGACGACCCTCCCCTCGCGCACCCTGACCCGCCCGAGCGCACTCGCCGCGTCGCCCGCGTCGCCTATGCGCTCCATCCGCGCGCGGATCTCGCGCCCCTCGAGCCCCCACCACACGTCGAGCGAGGCGCGCAGCTCGTCGAACCCGTCGATCCGGCACGCTGCGCGCTGCGACGCAAAGTTGAACCAGGCGTCGTAGCCCTTTGGCGGGCGGCGGCCTCCTCCTCTTCCTGCGGCGGCGGCCGTGTAGCGCGCGGCGGCGTCGTGGAGGGTGCGCGGGGCGGACGCGAGGCGCTCGGCGTGGGTACGCTCGGCGGCGGCGATGAGGTGCGGGATCGGGTGTGGGAGCGAGAGAGGGGCGGTGAAGGGAGGGACGGGGAAGGGGAGGACCCGCACGACGAGGAAGGCGAGCGTGAGGAGGACGAGGCGGGTCGTCCAGGTCGTTGCGGCGATTGCTCGGGCGACGTGGTGCGCGACGTGTCGTGGACGAAGTGCTGCTGCAACGGCCGTGCTCGCCGGTTGACCTGGTGCCGTGCTGGTGCCGCCGCTCGCGGTCGAGGTCGTCGGGAGGAGCGACGCGACGAGGTCGTGGTCGCTCGACTTGTGCGCGTGCTTGGCGGCCCCGGTGAGCGGGCGAGTCGAGCTGCTCATGGGCCTGGTGAGGTGGCGCCGGCCCGCACGGCGGACGTGTCGAGCAAGGCAGCGAGGTCGAGGAGGCGAGCTTGTGGGGGAGGAGGCACAGCTCGGCGCAGCTGCGGCACGGGGCGACAAGGTTTGCGGGTGCAGGGACGCGCTGGCTGCTCGGCGCGCTGTAGTCGGCGCAGCGGCGAGAATGGACGGAGTCGAGGGAAGGACGGGAGGACAACTGATGAGTCTCTCGCTCTCGCACGCAAGGGACAGCTCTCTCTCGCTCAGTTGTAACAGAAAGGTGCCACGAGTTACAGGCGCACACTGGCAGGCGGGCACGGGACGACGCTCTACTTGCTGCGGGCGGCAGAGAGACGGAAAGAGGTTAGTCGATCCGGCGAGGAGGAGGGCGGCGAGAGGAGGGTGGACGTACGTGTGGTGGATGCGCAGCGGCTTCGACGTGTAGTCGTAGTTGCTGCGGGCAGGGGGAGCAGGTATGGGAGTGCGCGATGGTGGGCGAGGGCGGGCGAGGAAGAGAGGGGCAAAGCGAGAGGTCAGTTCCTGCGTCAACGAGGTGCCAAACCAGAGGGAATGAGCGAGGGACGCACTTGGCGTAGCTCTTGGGGACAAACTTCTGCACGTTGGGCCGCTGGACGTAGTACTCCCAGCCCTGCTTCTCGGCAAAGTGGACGGCGTCCTCCTCCGTGTTGAACCTACGCGACGGCAAAGAGGCGAGCGTGAGTGGGTGCGCAGAGACAATGCGCAGAGAGATAGAGAGGGCGAGTGACGCACTTGAGGTGGGTGCCCTGGACGTAGTCGCCGCTGTTGAGGTCGAGAAAGGGAGGCGGGAGAGGGTGGAGGAGGAAGGTCAGCGGTCTCTCCTCTTGCGCGACGCTCCGGTGCGCCGCCTCGACTGTTCCCCGGCTCGAGGTGTAGTAGACCGCGGCTCGTGAGAGTGGCCGAGGTGGGAGAGAGGAGGTGGGGAGGGAGAGAGGAAAGGGGGAGGGGGTGGGACGCACGAGCTAGCCCAGCCCATGAGCGGGTTCTCCCAGCGGCCGGCGCCCTGGAGGATGTCCCAGTCGATGCGCCAGTGGTGCGAGGTCGTCTTTGCGGACGAGGTCGAGGGCGGCGCGGGACGGTAGATGCGAACGGGGCGGCGGTGCATCTCGTCTGTTTCGCGCGCTCGAGGGGTCAGGGCGGTCGCGGGAGGGTGCTGCAGGGAGGTGGTGGGACGCACCGGGAGCACCACTGACGACGCCGGCCTGGGTGATGGCGCCCTGTGGCCGCTCGGCGGGGACCTGGGCGCGGCCCTCTGCCTCGACGGCGCGGACGGGGATGTTGGTGCCGGCGCGAGCCGAGGTGGCGAAAGTGCGCGCAGTGGCGCGGACAGCAGGCAGGCGAACAGAGAGCATGGCCGAGTGGTTGGAAGGACGAGAGCTGATCGCGCTGATCGCGAGCCAACCGACGAGCGACGAGGACGACGGCCACCGTCCCGCTCCAGCTCTCCCTCGCGACTGTCGCAAAGTGGCCTGCAAGCTACTCACAGCTCTCTCGAGCTCAGCATGCAGGCGCACGCGCTCGAACGAGTCGCCCTCGCCTCGTCGTCCTCCTGCGAGCTGCATCCCGACTCGACACCGACTCGGTCGTTCTCTCCCACTCCAGCAGAGCGTGTGCAGCCCCGCTTGGCCTGCCTACGTGCAGCTAGAGAGAGCTTGCGTGGGCCGAAAAGGCGCGACGAGTCTCACGCACGCTCCTCGCACCCCCGGTTGCCTCGGAACCGGCGCCTCTCGTCCTCTCTCTCGCTCTTCACCACAAGCTGCTGCGCTTGCACGCTTGCTCAAGGTCGCACCAGCAGACCACCCTCCAGCCCGTCGCACCCCTCGCGCGCTCCCGCCAGCCTGCGACCGCGGCCTCGAGCCGTCCGTCCACCTCGACCCACGCGCCTCGCCCCCTCCTCGCGCCCAACAGCACCGCGAGCACCATGGCCGCCATGCGCGTCCGCTCCGTCACCGCACCCGACATCGGCGTCGACCCTCACCCGCTCGCCCCGCCGCCCGCGCCCTCGCCCTTCTCGTCCCACTCGTTCCCCTTCCTCGCCAACGACCTCGCGCTCAACCCCGCCGCCAGCCCAGCGCCGTACACCTTTGGCACGCCCCATTTTGACCGCTCGCACGTCGGCACGAGAAGGGGCCCACCCGGCCACGGCCACGGCCACCACAAGGTGTCGAAGAAGCGCAACGAGGAGAGCCGCCAGCGCCACAGGCTCGCAAAGCTCCTCGTCCACGACGCCGCCAAGAACTCGCGCAAGTCGGGCCACCTGAGCTGTGCGTCCCTATCTCTCTCTCGTCAGCCGCCGACGGCGCACTGACTCTGGGTTGACGCTCGCAGGCGAGGGTTGTCGCTTGCGCAAGCGTGCGTCCGCTCCTCCTTTCTTTTCCTTGCGCACAGAGCTGACAGCTCTCTTGTTACGCAGTGAGGTGCTCGAGGCAGCGCAACTGCATCGCGTGCGTCGAGCGCGGCGAGCCGTGCGTCTGGAAGGGCGGCCGGCCTGCATCGTGCGTCGCGCCTCTCCTCCCCTCTTGCGCCCCTCCCTCGCGCGGTTCCTGACACCCTCTTGCGTCCCCCCACAGCGGGCTCACGCCGCAGGACATCCGCGACGGCATCACCGTGGCCAGGCGCGAGCTCGCGCGCCTCTCGCGCCTCGCGCGCCTCCTCGCCGCGCGCTACATCAAGCGCGAGGCCGCCCTCGCGCACGCCGAGGACCGTGAGCCGCGCCGCCCGCCGTCGATCGACGACGTCATCGAGGCCGAGCGCGTCGACGAGGCGTCGCACGAGGGCAGGGCGCTCGAGGAGGCCGAGGCGCTCTTGTCGCTCGGGACGCCGACTGTCGGCAGGTCGGGCGACGAGGACGGGCGCGACGGGTTCGGCGAGGGCGGGTACGGCGGCGGCATGGACGACATCCTCGTCGACGACCTGTTTGTCGACGACGTGCGGCCCTCGGCGTCCTCGTCATCGTCGTCGTCGAGCCGGCCCAACGACTTTCGGCACCGCGGCCGCACCTCGTCGTCCAAGCGCCCCGCGTCGCACCGCTCGTCGGCGATGTCGCACACGCACGGCGCGACGTTCGCCCCGCGCCTGCGCGTCACGATCCCGCACGCGTCGTCGTCGGGGCGCACGGGCCCGGGCCCGCTCTCGTCGGGCGCCCGCAGCCTGCTGCAGCAGACGCCGCACGCGCCGAGCCCGCTGCGGTACCCGCCCATCGTCGCCCAGTCGTCGGCCTCGCCCCCTCCTGCGCCGGCGCCGGCACCTGCAGGGGCCGCACCGCCGACCCGCTCGCCCGCGCTCGCCGCCGCCGACACCGGTGTCGCGCCCTCGACAGCCCTGCCCTCGCACCCGTCCTTCCCGCTTGCCCCCCTACCCTCGACCGCCAGCACGCCGCCCGAGCTCGGCCCGACCTACTTCTACCCGGCCCTCCCGCCGCCGCTCATGTCGCCCACGACGGCCTCCCACCTCGCCGCGACGCGCGCTGCGGCCCTCGCCATGCGGGTCGACCCCAAGGTGCTCGAGGCGCGCAAGAGCGCGCACGAGAAGCGGTGGGAGGGGGCGGTGAGGAGGTTGGAGGAGCGCAGGAGGCGCGAGGTGAGGGGCGAGAAGGCGGACGAGGAGGAGGGGAGGGGGAGGGAGAAGGTCGAGAGGGTGACGAGGGAGTGGCGAGTGGGGCAGGGCGGCGGGAAGGGGGACCAGAAGGCGGCGATGGACGTCGGCGACGCGCCGAGCGCGGGCACGACCACCTCGTCCAGCCTCGGCGCCGACAAGGACCCGTCCTCTGCGCCCGCGCCTCAGCGCTCGCCCGGCACCCTCAGCCTCGCCGCCAAAGACCTCGTCACGTCGGCCATCAACCGACAGCAAGCCCTGCGCGGCCCCCTCTCGAGCTCGACCTCGCCCTCGGACCCCTCCTCGTCCTTCCCCGCCCTCTCGCACCGCCCGATCCTCTCCCTCGACGCCCAGGGCGCCTTTTCCGCCTCGGCGCTGCACCACCACTCGCTCTTGCGCACGCCGAGCGCGCACCTCGTCCACGACCACCACCGCCCGCACACGCCCTCGCGCCTCTCGCCCTCGTCCCTCCACTCGGCCTCGGCGACGACCCCGACGCTCCTCGGCGGCGCGCGCATCACGCTCTCGCCCCTGCGCAGCGCGGCACCGCACCTGAGCGCCGTCGAGGAGGGCCTGCGCCCGATCAACTCGCTCCTCGGCGCGCTCGCGGCCGGCGCGGTCGGCGTCGACGAGCGGTTCGAGCCGCGCACGGAGCGCGCGAGGGACTTGCTCCTCGGCGCGCTTGACGATGAGGGCGAAGGCGCGAGGGACGAGTGGGACAGGTTCGAGCCGCAGCTCGAGGAGCGGGTCGAGCAGTCGGCGATGGAGGTGGACTCGCCGGCGCGCGACGGCGACGAGCTCGATGTGGGCGCCGGGTCGGGGTCGGACGCGGATACGGAGACGGACGGCAGGAGCTCGGTCGGGAGGGTGAGCAGGCGTAGCGCGAGGAGTGCGGCGGACCTCGAGGAGGAGGACGAGGACGAGGAGGACGAGTCGCAGTCGGGCGAGTCGGACGGTGGGAGCGAGTAGAGCAGTCTGTATCGACGAGTGCGTCCTATCGTGTATCTCGTCGAGCCACTCGCACCCGAGCGAGCGAGAGGAAAGTCGACGCGCTCGCGGCCTTCCCAAGTTGCTCGGCCTCCTCGAAGCTCGAAGCCTACTCTCGTTCGACGAACCCTCTCGTTCTCGGCGCTCTCCCTCCTTCGTCCGTCTCGCGAGATTGCAAGAAAGGGAACAGATTGTTTTAGCAGCGGCAGTCTATCGAGCCTCGACGGCCCCGACCCCAGTGTACACGCGCACGGACCCCTCGCGAACCTCGCCTCGTCCCTCCCTCCCTCGACCGGCGCGCCTGGCCGGTTGAGCCGACTCGGACCCGTCGCCCACCGTCTAGGCACCCTCCCAGGCACGCTTCCACCAGGGGAGCTTGCCCTTGAGCGCCTCCTTCTCCTCCCAGAGCGCCTCGTCCTGGTCGAACTCGCGGCGGCCGGTGACGAGGTCGACCTCGGCCGCCGGGATGCGCTTGGTCTTGTAGACGAACTTCCAGCCGCTGCGAGGTGGGGTCCGGTAGAGAGACGGTCAGTGAGGGTTCCGTGCGAGGAGGGCGAGGCGACGACGGCACGCTCGGCGTGGAGGAGGAAGGGAGAGACCCACAAGAAGAGGGCAAGCCAGAACGGGATCGCGACGTAGTTCGTGATGAGCGTTTTGTAGTTGAACTTGGGCGTGAACGAGTCGAAGCCTGCGCGAGAAGGAGAGAGGTCAGGTCGGGTCCGGCGACGACGACAAGGACGAGCGCAGCGGCGCCAGTCACGACTAATGCGGACTCGCCCTTGAAAAAGGTGACCACGGCCGTGATGCCGAACGCGATGTACGCCTGCAAACGACGAGAAATCGGCGTGAGCGCCACGGACCCCAGGTCACACGAGAGGAAAGGACGACGCACAGCGTACGGCTGGCACGGCGCCTTCCACGGAAGCGTGTCGCGCGAGATGCCCTGCGCCTTGAGCGCGTTCATGAACGAGATGTGCGAGTAGAGGATGCCCTGTGAGGCGCGGGAGGTGAGCTCGAGTCGGCGGAGCGGCGAGGAGGAGCGGGATGGGGCGCACCATCCACGTGAGGGCGCCCAGAAGGGTCACCGTGGCCGTGAAGTATGAAAAGACTTGGTAGGAGCCAGGGCCAACAGCCATGAAGCTGCAGGGCCGTTGAGAGGCGGTTTGAGAAGGTCGTCGGGGCAGGATGAGTCAGTCTGGGCCCTCTCGTGGCGCCGCGACCCGGAAAGGTGTAGAACACGATAGGGAAAGAGCGAGAGAGGACATACGCGATGCAGCAGATGATTGAGCAGAAAGCCGTCGCGTAGTAGGGCGTGCCGAAGCGGTTGACGCGCATAAAGAACCGCGGCGCCTGACCTTGAGCGGCGAGCGCGTAAAGGGTCCTCGTACCGATGTACAGGTCACTGTAGACGAGGTGAAGCGAGAGGAACGGGGCGGGAGAAGAATGGGGAGGGAGGAAAGGGGACGAGTCAGCTTGGCTCGTTTCGCTGGCGACCTTCCTCTGCTGCAGAGAGGGCCCACCTGTTGGCGGCAGAGAGGACAAAGAGCAGGATGGCGCCGTTGATGATGTCGGGCAGCACGCGAATCTCGGCACGCTCGATGGCGACTGAGTAGAGGGCGACGACGAGAAGGTCAGTGCCCGTCGACCCGATGACGACGGGGCGGGATGTAGCGACGCACGAACGAAAGGACTGGCGGCGGCCGACGTCTTCTTCTTGGTCACGGCGATGAGGCCCGGGTCCGTCGCCTTGAGGATGAGGCCGACGACTGTGGTGAGAAGGGTCAGTCGAACTCGAAATGAGGGGCTCGAGCGCGACGACGCACCAAAGACGCTGCCGATGTAGAAGACTGCGAGGTGGGGACAGAGTGTCAGCACGGTGCCCTGGGTGCCCTGGGAGTGCGCGAGCAAGAACGAGCGACGCACTGAGGATGCGGGCGAAAGTGCGGCGGATCGTGGCCGGTACAGTCTTGCGCGGGTTTTTCGCCTCCCCGAAAGTGACTCCCACGAGCTCGATACCCATGTAGGCGAACAGGGCCGACGTCATGCAGCTGTGGGCGAAAATCGAAGCGAGGTGAGCACGAAACCCTCCGACGAGATGCTGAGCGGGTGCGGCGAGGGACGGGACTAACGACCATACACCCAAGAAGACACCCGTGTCGTTCTGGAAGATGTAGTGACTGAATGGCTGGTCCCGCCAATTCCTGTGGAAGGAGGAAGAGAAGGAGGAAGAGAAGGAGGAAGAGGGGGAGAAGGAGGAAGAGGGGGAGAAGGAGGAGAAGAAGGTCGGCTCGATGTTGCGGCGAGCTCGGCTCGACGCAGGCCGACACGACGGCCGAGTCTCTGTCGAGCGAGCCTGTGAGAGAAAGAGGACGCACCGGAAGCCGATACGGCCGACGCCGGGAACGCCGCCGAGGTCGATGATGAGGCCGAGGAGGATGAGCCCGGTGAGGACGACAATCTTGAGGAAGGACGCCCAGAACTGCAGTGCCGAGCGAGTGTGAGCCCGTATGCTCGACGATGGAGGAAACAGGGTTTAAGGGAAAGGAGAACGTACCTCGATTTCGCCAAAGAGCTTGATACCGAGGAGGTTGAGGATGACGATGAGGACGATGAAGATGGCGATCCAAGCTCCAGTCGGGACCGTCGACGTCCAGTACGTGATCACGAGAGAGCCGGCGACAACTGGGGAGACGCGAGGAGGTCAGTCGAGGTCGTCGCAAGGCGGGAACGAGCAGGACGCGAGCAGGACGAGTTTGCTCCTCACCATTGTTGGGCGTGACGACAAGGTACTTGGCAAGGTAGCACCACCCGACGGCGACGCCGAGAGCGGGGTCGACGAAGCGCGAGGCGTACCCGCCGAAGCCCTGGAGGAAGAAGAGGAGTAGTGTCAGTTTCGGGTCCGCCTCATGACCGTCTGCACGGGACGACGCACCTTCTTTGACGGCAAGTAGGTCGCCATCTCGCCGAGCGACATCATCGTAGCGAAGGCGCAGAAGCCCATGATCTGTGGCGAGGAGGAGAAGGTGAGCGACGAGAACGTGCACGGTCCGCTCCCTGAAGCGGCTCAGACTCACGACGTAAGCGAGGAGCAGGCCGACAGGTCCACCGCGAGTCAGAGCGGACCCGGAGCCGATGACGAGACCGGTACCAATAGAGCCGCCGATGGCAATCTGCGACGAGGAGAAGGAGGATGAGGAGGAAGTCAGGGAGGCTCTCTCGCGGGGAATGAGCGACGACGCACCATGGAGATCTGCCTGGCCTTCAAGCCACGGTGCAAGTCCTCGTTCTTGTCGATGCCCTCGTCAATCTGGCCGTCGTACGCGGCCGCAGGACCGGGCGACTGGCGCTCGTTGACGCTGCTGCCGCCGTTGAAGCCCTTCTCCGAGTCGATCTCCTTGTCGAGCATCGTGCGTGTAGCTCGTCGAGCGGGTCGAGCGTGTAGAGCGGGTGACGAGAAAGAGGAGAACGAGAGCCGGAGAGAGGGCACGGGCAGCCTCGCCGTCGGCGACAAGGCGCAATCAGGGCTCGCTCCTCGTGCGGTGCTCCCTACCTTCTCAGCCCTGGGCTCGATTGCACTCGAGCGACAGCCAAGCCTTTTAAGCGCGCTTTTTCGAGGTCACCCGGTGGGTAGAAAGCGCGGGGGCGGACGTCCACGAAGGGTCCGTGTTTCGATTCGCCGCCGGACTCTCACACCGCCGAGCCCGGCGTGCCGCAGCGTTTGCGCGCATCACCAGACGTGCAAAGTTGCGCTGGGTGCGACCGTCCGACTTGTCCCGCAGGCGCACGAGCGGTCACGAGAGCGTGGACGCCGCGAGAGAGGTCAACTTGGGAAGGCCGGCGTACGATCGACGCCCGGACCGCCTCCTCCGCAAACTCTCGCGAACGCTCGACGAGCACGGGGCACCTGGTGCTTTAGCTCGCTGCGAGCCACAATCTCGCACGCTTGCGCTATCAAACGAAAACTCCTCGAGGCGCGCGCTTTGACCGCTGCGGCGTCCCGCCGGCGTACCTCGACCCGCGTTCGCAGAGGTCGGCGCGCGGTCGCCGCCATTCAGCGTCTTCCAAGAGGGTCGTGCGTCGAGCACCGCCCGCGAGGAAACGCCGGGACGGCCGTTCGACCGGGCAAGCGGTCGCTGCGGCGGTCGAGCCCGTCGCACCGGTTCCGCGCTTTCGAGCTCTCCTCGCTGCGCTCTTTGTGCTGCAGGCTCGCTGCTGCTCCGACCGACCCGTTCCGCTCCGGCGCTCGACGTAGATCGAGCCTTTCCCCCACGCTCACGCGAGGGACGAGCGCGCTCCTCTCGTGACCTCTTTCGCCGCAAGTCCGATCTCTCTCTCGAGCGCACAGGGGTCCAGCGAGAACGGTTCGTCTTTGATGATCACAAGTGAGGGAGGAGAGGAAGAGGTGGGTCGCTAAGGGAGAGAGGGCGAGGGAGAGAAAGGGCAAGGGAGTGGGGGCAGGCGGTGGGCACAGATGGAGAGAGGGCTTGGACGAGTCGAAAAGATGTGTCGAGAGCGAGGTGCGTGAGAGGAGAGGGAGAGGGGAGCATATTCAGGCGAGGGAGGGAGAGGGGAGTGCGAGATGCGGCGGGCGAGGAGGGAAGGGAGGGTCCGACAAAGACAACTTGAGGAGAGAGAGAGAGGCGATAGAGGACGTCTAGAAGTCGCCCTTCTTGTGCGCAGACCTGTGGAAGAGAGCGAGGGTCAGGAAGTCTCGCTCGAGGAGAGCGAGGCAGAGGATGAGAGAGGGGGACGCACTGGCTGTCAAACTCGACGCGGTGCGCCTCGAGGTCGAACGCGGCGGCGCAGAACTGCTCGATCTCGAGCGCGTGCTGCTTCTTGGAGCCCGTGGCGACCGACGAGGTCGGACCGCGACCGGCAAAGTAGACGCGGCGCGTCTTGTGGTGCTGCGTCTCGCGCATGGCCGTCTCGATGCGGGGCTGGACGTAGGTCCACGCGCCGTTGTTGATCGGCTCCTCCTGGACCCAGTAGGTCGTCGCGTTCGGGTACCGGTCGAGGTGGGGCGTGATGAGGTCGTACGGGAGCGGCGACAGCTGCTCGACGCGCGAAATGGCGACGTTCTTGAGGCCGCGCTTCTCGCGCTCGGCGAGGAGCGTGTAGTAGACCTGGCCCGAGCACAGGATGTGGCGCACGACGTCGTCGGGCGCGGCAAAGCCTTCGGGCTCGGCCTCGGCGATGTAGCGCTGGAAGTGCGTGTCGGGCCCAAACTCTTCGAGCGACGACCGCGCCTGCGGGTGACGGAGGAGGTTCTTGGAGAAGGTGACGACGAGGGGCTTGCGGTAGTCGCGGTGGATCTGGCGACGCAGGGCGTGGAAGATGTTGGACGGGATGGTCGGGTACACGATCTGGAGGTTGCAGTCCTGGACCTGGCGCGCCTGCTTCTCCGGCGTCGGGTAGATGAACGGGTGGTCGTCGCACAGCTGGAGGAAGCGCTCGATGCGCGCCGACGAGTGCTCGGGGCCTTGGCCGTCGTAGCCGTGCGGGAGCGACAGGGTGAGGCCCGAGCGCTGCAGCCACTTGCGCTCGCCGGCGGCGATGAACTGGTCGATCATGATCTGGGCGCCGTTGGCAAAGTCGCCGACTGCGAGAGAGGGGGAGAGAGGGCGAGAGAGGGCGAGTCAGTTTCGCGTTGCTCAAAGGAGGACGACGACAAGAGGGAGAGGTGGGACGCACACTGCGCCTCCCAGATCACGAGGAGGGCCGGGTCGACGAGCGAGTAGCCGAGCTCGAAGCCGAGGACGCCGTACTCGGACAGGGACGAGTTGCAGACCGTGACCGGGCCCTGGCCCTCGCCGAGGTGCTTGAGCGGGACGTACTGCTCGTCCGTCTTCTGGTCGTGCAGGACGGCGTGGCGCTGCGAGAACGTGCCGCGCTCGACGTCCTGGCCCGAGACACGGACGTGGACCTTTTCGAGCGCGAGCGTGCCGAACGCGAGCGCCTCGGCCGTCGAGTAATCGATGTTCTTGCCCTCCTCGATCGAGGTGCCGCGCGTCTTGAGGATGCGCTGCAGGTTGCGGTGGACGTTGAAGCCGTCCGGGTACGACGAGATGGTCTTGCCGACGTGCTTGAGCGTGTCAAAGTCGACGCCGGTCGGGCGCGCCTCGAGGACGTTCTCCTTGAGCTCGCGCGGCGAGGGGAAGCCGTCCCACGACGACGAGAGCCACTCCTTGGACGTCGGCTTGTATTCCTTGCTCTTGTCGAACGACTCCTCGAGGAGGCCCCACACCCACGACTTGTGCTTCTCGGTCTCCTCGTCCGTGAACGACTTCTCCTCGACGAGCTGCTTGGTGTACAGCGACAGGGTCGTCGGCTGGTTCTTGATCGTCTCGTACATCTTGGGCTGGGTGAACATGGGCTGGTCGCCCTCGTTGTGGCCGTGGCGGCGGTAGCACACGAGGTCGACGACGACGTCCTTGCGGAACTTGGCGCGCCAGTCGGCCGCGAGCTGGCACACGTACGTGACGGCCTCGACGTCGTCGGCGTTGACGTGGAAGATCGGGGCGTCGATCGCCTTGGCGATGTCGGACGGGTACGGCGTCGAGCGGCCCTGCGACGGGTTGGTGGTGAAGCCGATCTGGTTGTTGACGACGATGTGGACCGTGCCGCCCGTGCCATAGTTGGGCAGGTCGGCAAAGCCCATCGTCTCGTACACGACGCCCTGGCCGGCAAAGGCGGCGTCGCCGTGAAGGAGGAGGCCCATGGCGGTCGACGGGTCGGCCTCGCCCTCAAAGTGCTGCAGCGCCTTGGTCTTGCCGAGGACGACGCCGTTGGCGGCCTCGAGGTGCGACGGGTTGGCGACGAGCGACAGGGCGACGCGCTTGCCGTTGGGCGTCGGGCGGACGTAGTTGGCGCCGAGGTGGTACTTGACGTCGGCCGCCGCCTCCTCGTTCGGGTCCTGCGACGGCGCAAACTCGGCGAGGATGGCCTCGGTCGGCTTGCGGACGACGTTGGCGAGGACGTTGAGGCGACCACGGTGAGGCATGCCCATGACGACCGACTTGACGCCGTGGTCCACCGAGCGGTCGATGAGGGCCTTCATGCCGGGCACGAGCGACTCGCAGCCCTCGAGGCCGAAGCGCTTCTCGTTCGGGTACTTCGACGCGATGAAGCGCTCGAACGAGTCGGACCACACGAGGCGGTCGAGGATGGCCTTCTTCTCCTCGGTCGAGTAGTTGTACGGGTTCGGGATCTCGATGCGCTCGCGGATCCAGTCGCACTCGTCGCGGTTCGGGATGTGGATGTACTGGATGCCGATCGAGCCACCTGTGCGAGAGCGGGGAGAGAAAGAGGTCAGTACGGGCGTCGAGAGAGCCGAAGCCGAAGCGAGTCGAGGGGAGCGAGGGAGGAGGCGAGGACGGACAGTAGATCTTCTTGCACGTGTCCATGATCTGGCGGAGCGTCATCTTGTCGGTGCCGGCCTTCTTGAAGCGCGGGAGGATGCCGGCGCCGAGCTCAAACTCCTTGTCGAGGTCCTTCTCGGTCCAGCCGTAGTGCTCGAGCGTGAGCTCCGAGGGCGTCGTGCCGTCGAGGTCGGCGTGGCTCATGCCGAGCGGGTCGAGCTTGGCGATGTGGTGGCCGCGGACCTGGAACGCGCGGACGAGGAGCTGGACCTGTAGGTCGTGGGAGGAAGGAGGAGGGCGATCGGCTCGAGGTCAGTCTCGAGGTCCTCGTCACCCCGCCTGGCGCACGGGTTGAGAGCAAGAGAGCGAGGGACGGACCTTCATGTGGTCCTCGATCTGGCCGCCGCCGCCCATGTTGAGCAGGACGGGCGCCGGGCCCTCCATGCTGTCGCCGATGGCGATGGGGGGCGCCTGGAAGGCCTGGCTCGCGGGGAGGCCGCCCTCGGTGAGCTCAAAGTAGGCCCTCCAGCTCGCGTGCACGCTCGACGGGTCCTGCAGAAGGCGAGTCGAGGGTCAGTCAGGTGGTCTCTGCGGTCCGGCCTTCTCCGAACGAGCTCGAGGGACAACAGGCCGACCGCTCGACGGGGAGGGGCGAGGATGAGACGAGAGGATGCGCACCTGCTTCCACTCTTCAAGCATGGCCTCGGCATAGCTGGCGCTGCCGCCGTTGAGCGGTTCGAGTCGCGGGGTGGCGGCGGTGAAGGGGCGCGCGAGAGCCGGCGAGCGACGGGCGCAGGCCAAGGGCCGGGTGCGCGGGAGAGCCCTGAGGGCGCGTGCAGACGCAAGCATGGGCCTGGCGGACAAAGGTCGAGTGGGAAAGCGTCGTTGCGGAGACGACGAGGCGAGCGACGACGACGACGACGACAACGAGGGCGGAAAGGCCGCTGGCTCTCGCTCTGCACTCGCCGCTCAGAGTGCTACAGCCACAGGCTAGGCAGCTCGGCGTCGCTCGCCTGGACCGCTCCGCCGTGGCCTTGCGCTGCCCCTGTCGCCTGTCCTCCTCCCTCCCTCCTCCGCCTTCACCCGGTCACCTCGGCTTGCGCACTCTCTCATTAGGCCGCGCGTCGAGCGAGAGTGCCTGCTTGCACGCTGCTGGCTGGCACGGCCGAAGCGCCCAGCTCGCCGCCGTCTGCCATGGGCCGCTCCGGCTCAATCCCGCGGCATCGCCGAACCTGCTCGGCTGCCCTCTCTGCTACAGCGGTCGAGCTCGCCGTTCCTCATGCTCGTCGTCGTGGAGCACGCTGCTCGGCTACTGCGGCACCCGCTCGTCGCGGGCGCACCGAGCGACTCTCTCGTCGTCCCTCGACCTCGTCCAGGGTCTCTCGATCTGCCGCGACTCGCGCTCGCCTCTCTTGGCCCGCCACCAGCTGGCACAGGCTCGGTGGACACATAAGCTTGCGCCGAGGGTCTCGACTCGGCTGTGGAGGGACGGCGGGCGACCTCTCCTGCACGAGCCGCTCCCAGACGGCTTCCACGTCGAGCGAGCCTCTCGTCGCCGAGATCCGCTCTGCTTTCCCAGCGAGAGACTCTCGCGCAGCGGTCAGAGACCAGTGTGAGCGAGTCGTGCAAAGAGAGCAGCCGTCACTGCCGCTTGGTCGACGCAGCCTCGCGACCTTCTCAAGCTCGTCCTGCGAGCTCGGAAGCAGGCTGCAGTGCAACGACCCTGCTCAACACTCAGTACGGCTCACCGACCGTCTCGAGCACCGTCGGCGTCCCCGTCCCGTCCTCCCTCCCCTCGCGGCTGTCCCTGCTCCCCGTCGCGCTGCTCCTTCTGCGCCCGTGCGACCCACCCGCACCCGCACCCGCTCCCGTCCGACTCGCGCTCCTGCCCCTCCTGAGCCCCTGCGCAACCGCGAGCGCCGCCTCCTCCTCAGCCGTCAAGCCCGCCCCGTTCGCACTCGCCCGACTCGAGCTCCTCATGCGCGCGTTGCCCGTCCCAGCCTCGTCCCACCTCGCTCGCCGCTCGCTCCTGCCGCGCTCGCGCCGCTCAGCGTCCTGCGCCTCGGACCCGCCGATGGCGCCCATCTGGTGCGCGTACGCGCTCGACCTCGAGCTCGAGCGCGTCGTGAGCCGCGTGCGCGAGCGCGACGAGCTCTTGCCGCCGCCGCCGCCGCCGCCGCCGGTCCCGGACGTGGACGGCTCGCGAGCACCCGAGGACGGCGCGGGGGGAGGGCCGGCGGACGTGAGGGTGAGGGAGGCGGAAGAGGGCGAGGGAGGGAACGAGTAGCCGGTCGAGGTGCGCGTCGGGGCTCGGCCGCGCGAGTTCTGGCGGGTCGAGGCGGGCGACGTCGGCGCGAGGTGCTGCTGCGGGTGCCCGTTCGAGGCCGAGGTCGAGGCTGCAGCAGCAGCAGCGGCGGCGGCGGCGGCGGCGACAGAGCGGGCCTCGGCCTCGCGCGCGCGGACCCGGTGCAGCCACGCGCTGTCGCACACGCGCTGGATGTCCCACCTCGAGCGCGGGTCCTTGTCGAGGCAGCCCTTGAGCACCTCGAGCGCCATGGCGCGCTCCTCGCGCTCGTCGTCGTCGGCCTCGCCCGCCGCCGCGTCCGGGTCGAGCTCGACGGGCACGTCCCACTCGCCCTTGACGAGGCGCACCCGGAGCCGGAGCTCCCACTCCTCCCAGATGGGGAGGCGCGCGGCGACGAGCGCGTGCAGGACGCACCCGAGGGCCCACATGTCGATCGACGGGTGCACGATCGGGACGGGCGAGCGCATCGCCTCGGGCGACGAGTACGGCAGCGAGCCGACCGGGTGCAGGAGCGCCGACAGGGGCGAGTTGCTCGGCGGCGCGGCGACGGCCGACGCGTGCGGCGAGGGGAGGATGGCCGATGCGCTCAGGCCCGTCGAGAGCGGTGCGCCCGGCCCGACCGACGCCGCGAGAGCGTGCTGCCCGTGCTCCTCGCCGTCGCCTGCGCCGCCGCCACCCGGGCGCGAGAGCGAGCCCGCACGCGCGAGCGCGGCGAGGGGCTGCACGCCCTGGACGGCGCCCGTCGCCGCTGCGGGCGCCTGCTGGTGCGGGATGACCTCGGCGAGCCCAAAGTCGGCAATCTTCCACACGCGGCGGGTCCTCGCCTTTGCGGCGCCGGCGACGACGCCCGACTTGGCCTTGCTCGACGACCGACCTCGGGACCGGGACGTCGACGACGACGACGACGACTCGACGACGGCGGCGGCGGTGGCGCTCGCGCCGACGGCGGGCGGCACCTCCCAGCACCCGACGACGTTCTCGAGCTTGAGGTCGCGGTGCACGACGCCGGCCTCGCGGTGGAGCCACCACACCGACTCTGCGACCTGGAGGAACGCCTCGCCGGCCTCGTGCAGCGGCAAGCCCTTTGGCCCGGCCGCAGCGGCCGCAGCAGCAGCGGCGGCGGCCGACGACGCCGGCGGCGACAGCGACGACGCCGTGCCGGCGATCGGGATCGACATGCGCGCGCGCCGAGGTGCGCCGCGCGCCCGCCCTCGCGACGCCGACCTGCGCCCCCCGCCGCCGCTCACGCTCGACGCCGCCGAGCTCGACGACGCGTCCGGGTCGGACGGTTCGCGGTTGCGCGTCTCGGGGCGCGTGACGTACTCGAGGAGGGTGCCGCCCTCGGCGAGGGGCATGAAGACGTAGTCGAACTCGGCCGTGCGGTGCGTGCCGAGGAGGCCGACGATGTGCGGGTGGCCGCCGCGCCCGGTCCAGCGCGTCACGAGGCGCGAGTGGTCCGTCCCGCCCGACGACGACGACGAGGAGGAGGACGAGGCCGGGACGAGGCGCGACAGCTGGCGCCAGAGCGAGATCTCGCGCTGCAGGAGCAGGTCGAGCAGGTCGACCTCGCCGTCGGGCCCGCCCTCGCTCGCGCTCGCGCCCGCGCCGTCCTGCGTCGCCGCGCG
Source organism: Rhodotorula graminis WP1 (assembly GCF_001329695.1). Taxonomy (NCBI): domain Eukaryota; kingdom Fungi; phylum Basidiomycota; class Microbotryomycetes; order Sporidiobolales; family Sporidiobolaceae; genus Rhodotorula; species Rhodotorula graminis. The sequence goes on from NW_017264947.1 coordinate 167,861, forward strand.
CGCCCGGTCCCTCTCGCGCTCGCGCTCGGCCGCCGCAAAGAACCCGCCACCGCCTGCGCCTGCGTCGCCGCCGCCGTCGAGGCGCGGCGCGCTCGTGCCGAGGAACGACTCGTCGATCGCGGGCGGGCTCGGCGCCGGGCTCTCGAGCGGCGCCATGCTGACGCCGCGCATGCCGGCGAACCGGGGCCGGATCGGGCTGCTCGTGCTGCGCGAGCGCTCGAGGTCGGTCCCGGCGCCGGGGCCGCCGCCGCCGATGTCGAGCCGCTCGCGGTCGCGGTCGAGGCCGAGCGCCGCCCCTCTGAGCGACGCCCGGCGCGGCCCTGCCCCTCCTGCTCCTGCTCCTCCAGGCGGACCGAGCCCGCTCCCGAGCCCGGGCGTGCGCGCCGCCGAGCCCGACACGGGCGCCGGGTGCATGTGGACGGTGCGGTGCGCAAACTCGCCGTCGAGCGCACCGCCGCTGCCCATGGCCTCGCGCAGGGCCGACAGCGACACAAAGTGCGGGTGCCGGCGCGGGATGATCTTGACGGCGACGCGCGTCTCGTCCCTCGCCGTCGTCGCCCTCTCGCCGCCCGGGCCGTCGCCGCCGCCGCCGCCGCCGCGCGAGGGCGTAGGCGAGATGCGCCGGCGGCGGACGGCCTCGCGCACGAGGCCCATGCCGCCACGGCCGAGCTCGCGCCCGAGCTCGTACTCCCACTCGTCGTCGGCGCCGTCGTGCGTCGCGCACAGGCGGTACCCCTCCTCGTCGCCGCGCGGCGGGAGGACGAACGGCGCGTAGGCGTGCGCGTGCGACGCGCGCGACGAGGGTGCGCCGGTGGGTGAGGCGAGGCGCGAGCGCGCGCCGGGCAAGGGGGGAGAGGGCGAGCGCGCGCTGCCGACGCTCGACGGGGGCGAGAAGGCGCTGAGGAAGCTCGCGGCGGGCGTCTGGTGCTTGGTGTCGGGCACGGTCGCGCCGGCGCGGTGGTACTGGTGCGACGACGCCGAGCCGTTGTCGCTCGTGGTCGGGCTGCCCGGCGCCGACGAGCCGCCTGCGACGCTGCCCGGGCCCGGGGCGGCGGGGAGCGACGGGCGCGGCGCGGCGCCGAACGAGCCGATGCGGAGGCGCGAGAAGGCGTCGCGTGCGCGCAGGGACGGGTTGCGCGTGACGCCCGCCGACGAGGATGGGGCGCCGGAGCTAGCGGACGCGGCGGCGGTCGACGAGGCGAGGCCGAGCGACGACTGGGCGGCGGCGGCCTTGGCCGGGGTCGACGACGATGGGCCGATGAGGATAGAGCTGCCGAGAGGTTCCTGTGGGCGCGATCGAGGAGAGTTAGGGTTGGCGGGCCACGTTCGAGGTGCGAGGTCAGGTGAGCTGGCGAGCGGGTGGGGGGCGGGCGACTGCGAGGAGAGTGGGCGGCGCAGGCAGGGGCGGGAGGGGGGTTGGGGACAGAGGGACGAGGACGGACCTCGCTCGGTGGGCGCATACAGGCGTCTTCGGTGTCGCGGTAACGGTCGGGAGCGGGAGCGGCGGCAGGCTCTGGGCTCAGGGTGCGCATGACGGCGTCGCCCTCGGGGTCGCTGTAGCGGGAGGTCGGGTGGGCCGCGTAGGCGGCTGTGGCCGAGTAGGATCGGTCATGGTCGAGCGCGAGGTCGTCGTCGTCGAGGCGGGAACAAGTCGGCGGCGAGGTGGGGAGGTCGAGGTCGTGGTCGAGTCGAGGGTGGGCGAGGGCGTTTGTCGAGGTGCGGTCAGACTGGCGAGTGTCGAAGGACGGCGAGTGTGCCCAGTGTGCCCTGTCAGGCGCGGGCCAGACTCGGTCAGTGCGACGAGGACAACAACGAGGGCGGGGACGGCGGACTAAGGCAACGAGGCGACGGCGAGAGGGTGGACGCACATGGGACTTTGCCGAGGGTGATGCACGAGTTGCCCTTGTGTGCTGCAGGTGGCCTCGTAGCAGCAAGGTGCGGTACAGGGCGAGAGAAGAGAGCGGGGGAGAGATGAAGCTGGCCTGGCCGGACGACGACGACGACGAGCTCGACAACCACTCACACGTTGCCGAGAGCTGCACGGTCGACAGCTACACGCCACTATGGCCTCAACAGCCCCGGCCCCCGAGTCGCTCCTCGCCGTCGCACACTCGCTCCGCTCGACGCTCTCCACCCTCGTCTCGCCCGACGGCTCTCACCACCACAGCCACGCCCTGAGCCAAGTCCCGCCTGCCGCCATCCCTTACCTCAAGCAACGCACCCGCGACTCGATCACCCACCTGCGCGCCGGCTTGACCGCCCTCTCGCACCTCGCCCTCGACGGCGCACCCGCAGCACCGCCTCGAGCACCAACGACCCAGCCCGACCCGCGCGACCGCGACAAGCTCCTCACCCTCCTCCGCGACGCCGCCCTCGCCGAGCAGCCCCTCCTCGACGCCCGCACCGCCTCCCTCTCCGCCTCCTCGTCCTCGTCCTCGCGCGCCCTCTTCCCCGCGCGCACCCCGGCACCCGGCTCGGGCGCACGCGGCATCCTCGACACGCTCGAGCGCGTCGCGGCCGACCTCGGCCTCGTCCACCTCCGCGACGACCCGGCCCTCGACGGCCGCGACGAGGGCCCCGTCGTCCTGTCGCTCGGCGGCAAGCTCATGGCCGTCGACGTCGAGCTGTCGTCAACCTCGACCTCGGACGCCCCGCAGCAGCAGCAGCAGCAGCGCGTCGAGCGCACAAAGGTCGCCTACGTCGTCGCCGGGCACGACGCCCAGTGCCCCGCCGCGTCCGACAAGCTGCACGCGCTCCTCGCCGCACCGCCGTCCGCCACCACCGAGTCGAGCAGTAGCTCGGCGCAGGTGCGGTGGCGCGGCGTGAGGACGCTCCTCGAGGAGCTGCACGAGCTCGACGACGCGACCGAGCGCACGGGCGACGACTGCTTCGCGAGGCTGACGCGCGACTTGCCCGTCGAGCTCGCTCAGGCGATCTCGTGAGCTCTCGTTCTCCCCTCGTCTCGCGAGGACTCCTCGGGTTACAGCACTGACACCCTGCGTGCGTGCAGATCCTCGCCGACCTCGCTCCGCCTCCTTCCCTCCCCGTCCTCGCTCCTTCCTCGCCTCGTCTACCACTCCCCGCCAATCCCTCTATCCTCCTCGACCACCTCGGACGACGACGACGGCACCCACACGGCGACCATCTCGCTCACGGCCATCGTCAACGCGCCGCTCGCCAGCGGTGGGTCCGACCTGGCGCGGCCCTACGTCGCGCGCTTGAGCCCCGCCGTGCCGCTCTCGCGACGGACGGCGAGGAAGGTGTGCGAGGCGCTCGGGCTTGAAATTGGGCACGAGGGAGCGGCGAGGATGGACGAGGAGGGGCAGGGCGAGCTGGACCGGGACGAGCAGGAGGACGCCGAGGGGTGGGTCGGGGCGCTTCTTGGCGCTCAGGACGGGCTTGAGCGCGCTCAGAAAGAAGGAGCCACAACCGTGCGTCCCCTCTCGCTCCTCATCCACCGCGACGGCGACGAGCGACCGAGACTGACGACCTTCCCAAACGCAGACGCACCCCGACTGCCCGCCGCTCTCCTTCACCCTCACCCCCGCGCCTCCCTCGCTCCCTCCCACCCCCTCTACCGCATCCTCGGCACCCTCCCCGTCACCCAGACCCGCACCGCGCCTCGTCGCAACCCACCTCCGCTTCGCCCACGCCCCGCAACTCGTCGCCGCGCTCGGCGTCCTCGACGCCCAGGTGCGCGCCGGCGCACTCGTGCGCAGCGCTGTCGTCGTTCCGCGAGGGTCGTCGCCGGCTGGGCGGATGAGGGCGGGCGCCGAGGGGGCGGCAAGGCCGGCCAAGAGGGCGAGGGCGAGGGAGGGAGGCGGGCTGGGCGGGATGACGCTCGAGGACCTCTTTGCGCGTGCGTCGCTCGCTCTCGCTCTCTTCCGCTTTCGTGCCAGACTCTCTCGCTCTCTCGCGACGCACCCTGACCCTCGTCCGTCCCGCAGCTCCCTCGCCCGGCGCTCCTCCCCCACCCGTCCCCATCTCGGTCCACCCGACCTCGTCCCCTCGCGGTCCAGGCGTCACCTTCACCTTCCCCCTGCTCCTCACCACCTCGACGTCGACCTCGTCGTGCGACCCAGGGCTCGCCGGCGCGCCCGTCGCGCTCGAGCTCGTGTGTCCATACGCCCACAGCCACAGCGAGGGCGGCGCGTTCACGGCGAGGCTGCACCTCCCTCGCGCGCTCAAGCTCGCCTCGCCTCCTTCGTCGAGCTCGCCGGGCGGCGCGCAGGCGGGCGAGGGCAGCGACGAGGAGCAGCAGCAGCGAGAGGAGGCGGCGCGGGCCCGGCTCGAGAGGAGGCTCGAGCGCGTCGCGCGCGTCTCGGGAGGCGATGCGGGGCTCGTCGTGAGGGAGGTGCTGCGGCGGGTAGGAGCGGCGATGGCGCCGACGGGCGAGGAGGGAGAGAAGGGAGGGTCGTAGAGGAGAGTGCAACGAGGTGGTGCGCGAGAAGGACTTTCGGGCTCTCGAGAGCTCTCAGGGTCGCGGCGAGTACGGCGGACCAGGAACATGTACGCTCTGTGCACCGCCCCCGGATGACCTGAAGAACGCGCTCGCTACAGCTCCCCCGCTCGTCCGCGCTGTTCATAGTACTCGGTGAGCGCGCGCTCGATCCTCGGGTCGCCGCTGCCGGCGCCCGTGGCGGCCCACTCGAAAAGGCGGATTCGCGCAGCTGCCACCAGCCCCCTCAGCTCGGCGTCCTTGTCGCAGCCGATGGCCAGGAGCTGAACAAGCCGATTCGTGAGGAGCGCCTTGTGCTGGAGAAGGCTGATCCAGGTGGCGTCGCGCATGGCCAGGTGCCTCAAGCCTGCGCGTCCCAGAACGGCCGCGACGCCGATGAATACGATGGCGCACTGCTGGGCGCCTGTGAGCGCGTCGTAGCCGCGTGCGCCGCATTCTTCGAGGCGGCGCGCAGACGCGACGTGACGACCCAGGACGTCTCGGTCGCCCAGGGAGCCGCGCAGCCAGTGGACGAGCATGAGCTTGTCGGGAAGCTCACTCTGCTCGTACGCGCCGCTGACGATGTCCTGCACGATCATCTGCAGATGTGACAGCGAATCAGTCGCGTGCACGGGTCGAAAGGACGGGCGGGCGAGTGGGCGGGCGGACGCACCTCAGCGGGCTGGCGGCTGTTTGACGTGCGTGCGATCTGCTTGCGGATCGTCACGCCAGGCTCGAGGTCCGTGTCGTCCAGATGATGCTCGATCCAGGTCGCTTCGTCGTCGGTGAGCGGCATGACGGCGAACGGGTGCGCCTTGCCGGGCCCGCAGACCGTCTTGTGCGCCGGCCAGACCTGTGGGCAGTTGCTGGGTCAGCTCGGGCTCATCAAGAGAGGTCGAGAGAGGGGACGCACGAGTTTCTGGTGGTCCTTGCCGCAGAAGAAGAGCGAGATGCCGGCCTCGACGCACGCCGAGCAGCGGTGGACCGTCTCGACGCCGCAGACCTCGCACGGCTGCGGGACTGGGTCGGAAGGCATAGATGATCGATGCAGAAGATGAAGAAGTGCGCTCGAGCTCGGCAGCGGTGCCGGTCGCTGAGGGGAGAGGAGGAGGAGGGAGGACGAGAGCCGCCTTCGCCAAGTCGAACCTCTTGCTCCTCACCCTCACTACCCTCGCCCCTTGCTGGCTGAGAGACGCACTCGATCGCATCAGCAGACTTCTCGAACACGCCTCCGAGTACCAGCACCCGGCCCCACACCGTCCTCGCCTCTCCAGCTCCCCTCATCAGCCACGAGCACACACCTCCTCCACGACATCACCCTCATCGTCCAACCTGCGAGATGAGCTCCGAGTGGGACCAGACGTGCCTCGTGTGCGGCATCAAGACCGAGAACCGGTGCTCGAGCTGCGCCAAGGCCGGCATCGACCTCT
>NW_017264947.1:174042-180329 GCF_001329695.1 Rhodotorula graminis WP1
TCGACCTCTTCTTCTGCTCCTCCGACCACCAGAAGCTCGTGCGTCTCCCCTCTCCCTCTCCCTCTCCCTTCCTCGTTCTGTGCGCCGGGGCCTGATCATCTCAGTCGACGCCCACGCAGGTCTGGAAGGCGCACCGCCGTGTCTGCGGACCGGACAAGGCCAAGCTGTTCATGTGGCCGCTCCTGTCGCAGCTCGAGGCCGACGAGATCATGGCCCACATGAGCGACCCGAGCGCGTGGATCACGGTACTCGCACCTCCCTGTACATCGGTGGAAGACGGGCTCAAGTACGGTCTCGAGGTCAACGTGTCGGAGCTTCCTGTGCGTCCCCATCCGCCTTTTGCTCCTCCTCTGCGCGCGCGCGATGAATGACAGGCGTCCCTCTTTGCTCCCGCAGGCCATCATCCGCGAGTGCACTGTGGGCACGGCAGAGCCCGTCCTCGTGACTCGCACGACCCGCTCGGCGGTCCTCGAGGTCCTGCGGGCGCTCGAAGCCCTTCGTCTCGGCATCGGTCCGAGCACTATCGTGCCCGTCACGTCGGGCATCGATCCCGTCATGGTCACCGCCTTTCACGACCTGTTCATCGCGAACGACGTTGGGACTTTGGCCGAGCCGTGGCGCCCCCTGCATCGCCACCTAACGCTCATCATCTTCTTCCTCCTTGACCTGTGGGACCGCTCGGCGGGCAAAGAGCCGCCGTCCGAGTGGTTCGACCGCCTGTTCGCCCGCTACAACGACTTTGTGCGCGTCAAGATCGCCCCGACTCAGCCTCAACTCGCGTCGACCCTGAACGTCGGCACGTCGGCGAGCGAGATCCTGTCGGCCCGGCTGCAGGTGGCGTCGAAGCGTGCGGCGTAGCTTCCGAGTGTGCAACGACAGCGTGAACTTTCTCTACTCTCGCTCGTCGCGAGCGAGCTGAAAGCCGAGCGTCCGAGCGAGGAGAGCTCTCGAGAAAAGCTCTCGGACGCCGACGAGGAGATGAGCTCGAGGTGCTTTGCAAGGAGGTGTACACAACAAGGACCGAGAGAGACCCGCACGAGATGCCCGAGATCTAGAGATAGAGATAGAGAAGGAGAGGAGAGAGAGGGAAGAGGAGCGCTGCGCCGAGCCGTCGCCGCCCTCACCGCTTGCCGCTCGACTTCTTCATCCGCCTCGCCTTCTCCGACTTCTTCATCTTGGTCGCGCGCTTCTCGCGCGCCTTCTCCTTGGTCTCCTGCTTGCGCTTCTGCGAGCGCGAGGAAGGAGAGTCAGGGACGGCTGGGAGAGAAAAAGAGAGAGAGAGAGGGCGAGAGGAGGCGCACCTTCTTGTCGTCCTTGTCCTCGTGCTTCTTGCCTCGAGGCCGCCGCTCCTGGTCCTCGTCGTCGCCCGAGCCGTCCTCATCATCGTCCGACGGCCCGTCCTCGGACCCCTCGCTCTCGTCGCCCGAGCGCTCGAGCCCCTCCCCTCCCTCCTCCTCGCCCGCCGCCGCTCGCCCGCCCTTGACCTTGGCCGCCGGCGCCGGCACCACCTCGCCCACGTCCTGCTCCTCCTCCTCGTCGCCCTTCTTGCCGCCGCCGCCGCCGCCGAGATGGATGTTGGCGACGCCCGTAATGTCGGCGTAGATGAGCCCTTTGCCCTCGCCCCTCAGCACCTTTTCTACGTCGCGCTCGGCGTCGTACACCTGGTCGAGCGTCCTCGGGATGTACGCCTGGGCAAAGACGGCCTCGTCGCTCGCCGTCGGGCGCTGCTGCTCCTCCTCGCCGCGCGCCTGCGCCTGTGCCTGCTCGCGCTCCTCGCGCGCCGCATCGTCGGCCGCGAGCCCGAGCAGGCGCTCGACCTCGCGCGCCGCGTCGGCGTCCGTCTCGTCGGCGGCCGAGCCCGACGCGGCGAGCGACTCGTCGCGCGTGACGAACGCAAACGTGCGCGTGAGGCCGAGCGTGTCGACGCCGCGCTTGCGGAAAAAGTCGTCGGCGTTCTTGAGGTCGGACCGCAAGAAGTCGAACGCGGCCGGGTGCTCGTGCTCGATCGACTGCGAGACGTCGATGACCCACAGGTGGCCCTGGTGGTAGCTGCAGGTGGCGCGACGAGGGGGAGGGTCAGTTCAGCGCTCGAGAGGCCCGTGCGAGGACGGCGGCGACGGCGACGACGAGCGCGAGGGTGAAGACGCCGAGAAGGTCGACGAGGAGAGAGGGAGGGAGGGTTGACGAGAGAGAGGGGGGCGAGGGACGCACAGGATGTTGTACTCGGAAAAGTCGGCGTGCACGAGGCGGCACCGATAGAAGATGGCGCGCAGGATGACAAGGATCTCGATGTAGAGGGCGTGGTTCTGCTCGGGCGGGATCTGGGCGTCCTTGAGCCTCGGCGAAGCTCTGCGAGCGAGCGAAAGGGAGAGTGAGCAACCCGGTCCCGCTCGAGGACGAGAAAGCGAGAAAGAGAGAGAGAGGAGGACGCACTGCCACTCGTCTGCACCGCCTTGGCCGAGGAAGTCCATGACGAGGACGTTCTCGCGCACCTCGATGGCCTCGGGGACCCTGAGGCCCGCCGAGCGCATGCGGCGCAGGTTGCGCAACTCCTTCTCGGCCCACAGGCGCACCATCTTGCGCGGGTTGGAGCGCGCGTAGCCGCCCTTGAACCGGAACTCGCCCGTCACGTAGCGGTCGCGGTCCTTGAAGACGAGGATCGACGTCTTGAAGATCTTGAGCGCGATGTGCTTGACCTGGGACGACGGGTCGACGAGCGGCGCCGACGTCGAGTCGTCGGCGGCGGTGTCGGGCGCAAACCGAACGGCAGTGGTACGGGAAGGCTCAGGCTCGTCATCGGCGGCGGCGGGAGGCGCCGCCGACGAGTCGACGTCGACGAGTTGAGGCACCTCGGCGCCCTCTGCCGGCGGGCCGACGGCGTGGTACACGTTGGCCTCCTTGCCCGTCGACACGCACCCGTCGATGCGTTCGATCAACCCTCGGCCGAGCATCTTGAACAGGATGAGGCGAGTGCGCGGGTCGAGCACCTGCTCGTTGGTCGCGCGGTCGCTCTTGTCCTTGACGAGGACCTTTTCCGAGCCGCCTTTGCGCGTCGCCGTGCCGCTCGTCGGCGCCTGCCACAGCGGGTCGAGGTCGATGCGCGACGCGAACCGCGAGTAGTGCGCGAGCTGGTCCGTCACCTTGTCGAGGTGGACGCCCGCCTCCTTGTCGGCCTTGGACGGGCCGCCGGCGCCCGCGTTCGTGCGCGAGGACGAGGCGACGGGAGCTCGCCGCGCGCGGTTGGTGGCAGGGAGGACCGAGCCCGACGGGCGAGAGCTGGCGTTGGTGGACGACGAGGAGGACGAGCCGTCGGCCTTAGTCGCGCCCGAGGAGCCCTGGCCGTGCGAGACGAGCACCTGCTGCTTCATGCGGTTGTAGCGCTTGGTGAAATCTGTCCACGCGAGTTGGTCAGCTCTGTCGTCTCGCGTGGCGCACCGAGGGAGAGGGAGAGAGAGAGAGAGAGAGAGGCGAGGCGCACCTCCAGCTGCGTCGGCCCAGTCCTGGTCCATGACGGCGAGCAAGCCCTCGTCGAGCCCAGCATCGCCGTCCCACTCGTCCTCGTCGTCTTCGTACTCGCCGTAGTCATCCTCCGCCTCGTCGTCGTCGGGCATGGCCTCGTCGTCGACGAAAGTGGCGCCGGCTCGCGAGGAGGCGAGGGCGGGCGCGGCAGTGGGCGGAAGCTGGCCCGCTGCGAGGGGCGGCTGCGGCGAGGCGAGAGCGTCCTCGTCTGCGTCCTCGAACTGCATGGTCGGCGGGTGCAGCGAGGGTGGTGGTTGAGCGAGAGCGAGCCGGGGAGATGAAGACTCGAGCTCGAGTAAGGAGGGTCACGTGACCTCGTTGCGCTGACCGGTGCCGCCTCGAGGGAGCAACAGCGATGCAGCTCTCGTTCGTCGGAACACGCAGCTCTCTAGTGCAAGGGCGCTGAGAGAGCCGCGCGGCACTTGCTCTCGTCTCTCCCGACTTGCTCTCGCACGGACGCCTCGGAGCCGCACCAACGACGCTGCAGCGGTGCTCGTCTCACGCCTCTGGCGCGTCGTACATCAACCCTCTGAGCCCTCGCGCCTCGTCGACCGCCCTCGCGCCCTCCCACCGCAGGACGGCCGCGACGAGCTGCGCGCCGAGCGGAGCGACGCCCCACAAGAGGCGGACCTGGGTGGTGCCGGCCGTGGTGCGCGCGACGAGGAGCGCGAGGAGGGCGGCGGGGAGCGCTGGGAGGGCGTCGAGTGGGTGCAGGGGTGCGAGAGTGGGAGAGGGGGAGGGAGAAGGGCGGACGAGAGGGTACAGGTGTCGGGCGAGCGAGGCGGCGAGCGAGAGGGCGACGAGGCGGGCGAGGAAAGGTGATGCGACGGTGCGTGGTAGTGGAAGGAAGGCGAGGAGACTGTGGATGCGGCGGCACAAGGTGAGCGAGGCTGCGTGCGGCGAGAGGAACGACTCGTCGAGAGGGGGCGCACAGGAGGACGAGGGCCGAGAGGGCGGCGGAGGCGATGGCGTACTCGCGCTGTGCGTTGCGAGCGAGGTGTTCGAGGTTGTCGACCACTTGTGTCTGCTCTGTGTGGGTGGCTGAGGGTGAGCCTGGGAGGGTGCGATGAGGTGGGGAGGAGGAGGGACGGACCCGAGTGGTCGAGGACAGCGGGTGCGGCGTCGTCGAGGAGCGGGTCCTCTGGTGGAGCTGTGAACGGTCTGCGGGTGCGCAGGGCGGCCATAAGCGACTGAGCGGCGACGAGCAACTCAGAGCTGCGACCGAGTTGACCGACGCGACTTGGTCCTCCTCGTCCTCCTGTCCACCAGCCTGTCAAGTAGCACACGCACACCAGCAGCCATGAGCTTCTTTGGCACCGTCGGCGGCCTGTACGTCCCCCCTCCTTTCTCGCTCCCCCTCCCCCTCGTCGTCCTCGTCGTCGCACCCTCCCCCGCTCACTCCCCGCTGACCCACACCCCCTCGACAGCGGCAAGAACCGCACCTTCAAGCCTCGCAGGGCCAACGGCGACAACTCGACGCGCGCCTACCAGCTCAAGAAGTGCGCCCTCCTCCCTCCTCTCTCCCTCCCCACTCGGCGCACCAGCTGAGCCTCGTCTTGCCTCCTCCCACGACCAGGTATGCCGAAGCAACGTGCGTCCCTCCTGCCTCGACCCTCTGAGCCCTCAAGGCAACCCGCACTGACCGCCACGCACACAGCCTCGGCTCGGGCAACCTGCGCATGGCCGTCGTCCTCCCCGAGGGCGAGGACCTCAACGAGTGGCTCGCCGTCAACAGTGCGTCCCCTCTCGCTCACTCTCTAGGGACGGAACTGACACCCATGCCCGACCCGCAGCCGTCGACTTCTTCAACCAGATCAACATGCTCGTACGTCCCTTCCCCTCCCTCGCTCTCTCCTCCCTCTTTCCTCGCGAGCCCTCCTCCTGACCCCGCGCTCTCCTCCCATAGTACGGCTGCGTCACCGAGTTCTGCACGCCGCAAGAGTGCCCCATCATGTCTGCCGGCGCGCGCTTCGAGTACCACTGGCAGGACGGCGTCCACTTCAAGAAGCCGACAAAGATGTCGGCGCCCGGTGCGCCTAAGCTCTCACGTCCTCGGCCGTGTCGTTCCCTGTTCAAGGGGTGGCGTGGCTTTGGGCCCTGACCATCCGTGGCGCGCAGAGTACGTCGACCACCTGATGAACTGGACCCAGGGCATGCTCGACGACGAGGCCATCTTCCCGAGCAAGATCGGTCCGTCCCTCTTTCTCTCCTCCTCCTCGAGCCTCGCAGAGTCCGACTCGCTCACGCCCTCCCTCCCCGTCATCCTGAAACCCACCTTTCGCCCTCCCTCCTTCTGCTCACACGCGCCCCTCCTCCTCGCACGGACCTACAGGCGTCCCCTTCCCCAAGACGTTCCAGGCGACCGTCAAGTCGATCGTCAGGCGCCTGTTCCGCGTGTACGCCCACCTGTACAACCACCACTTTGCGCAGCTGTGCGCCCTCAGCATCGAGGGTCCGTCCGCCTCTCGCTCGTTGTCCTCCTCTCGACCGGTCAGAGCGGGACTGACGCCCCCCTCGCGCGCGCACATGCAGCTCACCTCAACACGTCGTACGCGCACTTCCTCCTCTTTGTCGACGAGGTGCGTCACCCGCCCGCCTCGCTCCCGCCTCGCGCCAGCCCGGACCTCGGACTCACGCTCGGCCCCTCTCGCACGCAGTTCAAGCTCATCGAGAAGAAAGGAGCTCGCGCCGCTCGCCGAGCTCAACGCGTCCATCCTCAGCCGCTGAACGCGCGCCCGCCCTCTCGCCTCTCCTCGATACCCCCTCGT
>NW_017264947.1:180429-187818 GCF_001329695.1 Rhodotorula graminis WP1
CGTTCTCCCAGTTGTCGTATTTTGCGGCTCTCGTTCGCCGAGGCCATTCTGCATTGCCCTTGTCGTGCTTCTCTCGCTGCGGATCGGGGCCACATGGAGAGACGAGAGGTGCTTTGTGATCGAGGCGAGGTGCGACGTTGAGTGAGAGAAGGAGGGGAGCGAGGAGGTGAGCGAGGAGGCGGCGTGGGACTGCGGGAGGGGCGCTTCCTGGTCTCTCGAGTGCCGCAGAAGCCCTCTGCACCACCCAGGTTCGGCTCTGTCCCGCAGCGAGGGCAGACGACTCGCTCGTCGCCGACGTCGTCCGCCCCTTGCTCCTCCACCACCTCGACCGCTCTACGCCCCGCTCGAGAGCCGACAAGACCACTGTCACTCTACCAAGGTGAGCCCTCTCTCTACCCTCGAGGTGCATGCGCGGTGCCAGAGCGGCTCGTCGAGTCCCTCGGCCGTCATCTCCCTCCCCTCCTCATCGCTCCACCTCGAGGGCGACACAGCCCCCCAGAGCATGCGGGTGCTGCCGTCGTGTCACCCAGTCCCACTGACACTGCACTCTGTCCGCAGCGTCGCCCTTCTCCAGACCCGACTCGCCCGCACCCACCCCCTCTCGCCTCCTCTCGCCCCCGCTCGCCGCCCTCTCAACCCACCCTCCAGCCCGCCCTCCAGCCCACCATGCCCCCTCGCACCAAGTCGAGCACCTCCAGGGCCGCCTCGGCCCCAAAGGCCAAGCCCTCGTTCGGCGCGCCGACCAAGAAGGCGCTCGCCGCCGCTGGACCCGCCGGCAAGGCCGCCGCCATCGTGCGCCACAACAGCGGGACGCCGCCCGTCGTCACGGCCGAGGTCAACAAGAAGGAGCTCGGGCCCTCGAGCATCGCGGGCTGTTACCCGGGCCTGTACAAGAAGGCCAAGCGCCTCATGGGCAAGCCGAGTGCGTCGTGCCTCGTCCTCACTCTGTCTCGCTCTCGCGGCGTCTCGGTCCGAGCTCGCACGGGACTGATACACGAAGGACAACACGCGCACAGTCCACGCCGACGAGATGGACGACATCGAGATCATCCTGCGCGTGTTTGACGCCGAGGAGGAGTACGGGCCGTGCAGCCGCATCAGGTGCGCCCCTCTCGCTCTCTCTCTCTCTCTTTCTCTCTCTGTCGCGAGGTCACCGTACTGACGAGCGTCGCACACGCCTCTGCAGCCGCCTCGAGCGCTTCGAGCGCGCCCAGAAGCTCGGCCTCAACCCGGACCCCGAGGTGCGTCGTCTTCCCCCTCTTGCCTCGGTCCTCGTGCACGCCGACTCACGCTCCCCGGAGCACTTGTCGCACAGATTGGCGAGATCCTGCGCTCCGAGGACGCCAAGCAGCGCAAGTCGTACAGTGAGAGCACGTTCCAGAGTGCGTCGGCCCGTTCTTCTCTCGCTCCTCGTTCTCGCCTCGTCTTGCAGCAGCGGGTCGTCGAGCTAACTCGATGTACGCCGCATCGCACAGTCTGAGCGGCACTGCCCTGCGTCGACCTCGTTCCCCTTTTCTTCCCCTCGACCTCGTCCTCGTTCGACCCTTTCTTGTTGTCCCTCCTCGCTCGTTCCTCGCTTGCTCTCCCTCGCCCCTTTCTCCGTCCTCGTCGTACATACCTCGCCTCGTCTCGCAATACAGCAGTGCCCTTTTGCCTCTCTCTCTCTCTCTGGCTTTCGTCGAGAGATGTACAATACGAGAGCTCGATTGCGTCCCTCCTCCAGTCTATAGTCTCTCTCTCCCTCGTTCCACCGGTGCCCGCTCAGACGCGGCAGTTTTGCAGTCCGACGACGAGGATGTCGCTTGCGCCGATCTCCTGTAGACGGGCGAACGAGGGAGGGAGGAGGACGAGTTAGTTCGCTCGAGGCGCGAGATGCGCTCACTCGAGACTGCGAGGGACGCCGAAGAGAGAGAGAGAGAGAAAGAAAGGGACGCACCTGAAGACGGTCCATGACGTCTGCGACCTGGGCCTTGAGCACCATCGAGCTGACGGCGACCCACTCAGGGTCGTCGAGCGGGCTCACGGTCGGCGCCCGCCTCCCCGGCGTCACCTTAGTCGCCTCGGGCACCATGTCGCGGCGGATGTTGTAGTTGCACAGGACAAACTTGCCCGCGGCGACGACGCCGGCGATGCGCTGCGAGATGCGGTCGATGAGGGCCGCGTGCGACGCGTCGCTAGAGGGCTTGGGCTTGTTGGACCGGATCAGGACGGCTTGAGAGGTGAGGATCGTCTCGATCGGGTGCAGGCCGGCGGCGCGCATCGTCTCGCCGGACTCTGTGGGGCGTGCGAGAGAGAGGCGTCAGGGGGAGGATCGAGAGGGAGGGAGGGAGGAGGTCCGAGAAGCGCACCGACGAGGTCGACTGCGGGAGACAAGGGCGAGTCAGTGTCGCGTCGAGGACACGCAGAGAGCGAGGAGAGAGAGGGATGAGGAGCGCACCGATGCCGTCTGCGAGCCCGAGAGCACACGCCGCCTCGACGCTGCCACCGACATACTCGATCTTGGTCTGGACGCCCTTTGCGCTCTTGCGGTCGAGCTCGCCAAAGTACTGGCCCGCGAGCACCTCGAAGCTGGTGACGACCTTGCGACCGACGAGGTCGTCGACCGTCTTGATGTCGCCCGCGAGCGGCACCTGGACCTGGAGCTTGCACTTGCCAAACTCGAGCGCGAGCACCTCGGACACGAGGCCGTTGACGTCGGCCTCGGCGACCATGTCCTGCCCAGTGATGCCAAAGTCGACGTTGCCCTCGCCGACGAACCGCGGGATGTCGGCCGCCGGGAGGAACACACTGCGGGCGACGAGAGAGCAGGTCAGCCCGGGTCTGGCGCTGTGGATGCGGGCCCTCGAGAGAGGGGGAGAAAGGGGACGCACAGAGCCATGTTGTGGTTGCGCACAAGGCACACATCGAGGCGGTTCGAGCGCGTGAACTGGACGTCGGCACCTGGACGCACGTTCGACGAGGACGACGGTCAGCTTGACTCGGCTGAGGGGACGGGGAGAGAGAGCGAGGGCGCACCGGCAAGGAGCTGGAGGCACTTCTCGTACAAGCGGCCTGTGTCGAACGAGCAAAGGGTGAGCTTGGGAGGCGCGGACGAGGGAGAGAGGACGGTGAGCGGACCCTTCTTGGGGATGGCGAACAGGACGCGGCCGGCGAGGCTCTCGGTGAGGAAGGCGCTCATGGTAGAGTGGATCGAGGGCTGTCGCGGTCTGTCTGGGCGGGCAAGAGGTCAGTACGAGTCCCGACTCGAACGAACAGATGAGATCGCGAGGGGAGCTCTGCAACGACGACGCCGCAACGGGTGGGGATGGGACGAGCTTGTAGACGTACGCGGAGAGTTCAGAAAGCTGTGTAGAGGTGCTCAGGCGAGCCAGGAGATGTTGGTCACGGTCGTCGGAGACCAAGTCCGAGCCTTGCCCGGCTCTCGCTCTCGCTCGTCCAACCTCGCCCAGCACAGGCGTGCACAGCTGCAACCGCACCACCATGCCCAGGCTGCGCCGCTCCCTGCGCATCGCCGCAGCGCGAGCCCTCGTCCTCCTCGTCCTCGCCGCCGTCCTCCTCGTCGCGACAAAGCACCGCTTCGCACCGCGACTCGTCCCGCCAGACCTCGCAGCAGCACGCTCAGTCCTCTGGGTCACGGCTCATCGTGCGCCCTTGCTCCCCCTCTTCTCCTCCCGCTCAAGAGGATCAACCCGGCTTACCCCTCTCTGCTCCCCTCTCGCCCGCTCTCTCCTCCACCAGCCGACGACGAGTCCTTCTTCTTCGCGCCAAGCATCCTCACCCTCCTCGACTCGCCCCACAACGCCCAGGGAGCCCTGCTCTGCCTCTCCATCGGTGCGTTCCTCCTCTCGCTCCCTCACTCGTCACCCTCGCCGAACTCTCACTCACGGTGCTCACATCGCAGGCAACCACGACGGCCTCGGCGGCATTCGACGACAAGAGCTCGGGGCGTCGTGCGACGCGCTCGGCATCGCGAGGGACCGCTGCACGGCGCTCGACCTGCCGTGCGTCCCCATCCTTCTCGACCCGGCCCTCGAAGCTCTCGCTCACGCTGCGTTCGCGCCCGCAGAACACTTCGAGACGACCCCACGGTGTGGTGGGAGACCGAGGAGGTCGAGCAGGTCGTTCGGCGCTACGTCAAGGCGTGGGACGTTGACGCGGTCCGTCCCCCTCCCTCTCTCTCTCCTCGCCGCGCTTTCAAGGGCGCCCGCTCACACGGCGACCGTCGAGCAGGTCATCTCGTTCGACGACTATGGCGTATCGGGCCACGCCAACCACCGTGCACTGTCCTCGGCGCTCAGGTTCGTCCCCGCTCGCGCTCGCGCATCTCGCCACTCCCTCCCTCGCTCGGACCTCGACTTTGACGGATTCTGCCCCGCCACGCAGCTCGATCGCCGCCGCCGACCCGTCCTTCCCTCCCGTCTACGCCGTCGAGTCGACCTCGGTCCTCGCCAAGTACACCTCGCTCGTCCTCCTCCCCCTCGCCCTCCTCGCGCGCCTCCTGCCCTCGTCCTCTCCCTCCTCGTCGCCCTCGAGCGCCCTCTTCGTCAACTCGCTCGCGCAGTACCGCGCGACCCGGCGCTCGTTCGCGGCGCACGAGAGCCAGGCCGTGTGGTTCAGGACGCTGTTCGTCGGCTGCAGCCGGTACTTGTGGTGGGTCGAGCTGAGGAGGGTCGGTGGGTAGCAGGTCGGGGCTCGCTCGCGGTGCAACTCTCGAGGATACAGAACTCTCGAGATGGTCGCAAAGAGAGAGAGGGTATCGTGCTCGTTTTCGCTCGCTCGCAGCGCTACTTGGCCGCCTCCCCCCTTGCTTGCGCCTCCATCTTGAGCTGCTTGCGCTCGGCCCTGGTCGGCCGGTTCCTCCTCCGCTGCCTCGGCTTCTTCGAGACCTGCTCGACGACCTCCTGCACCTGTGCGCTGCGCGCTCGTCAGAGCACGCCCGAGAGAGAGAGAGAGAGAGAGAGAGAGAGAGAGAGAGAGAGAGAGGGAGACGCACCTTAGCCTTGATCTTCGCTCCCGCCGTTTCCACCGCGCGCTCGAGCTTCCTCCGCTTCTTGTCGACGAGCGCCCGCTGCACTTCGATGGCCAGCTCGAGCGCGGCGAGGACCGAGGTGGCCGAGGCGAGCGACGCGCGGCGCCGCTCGAGGAGCGCGGTGGGTGAGCGAGGGGGAGGGGAAGCGGGCGGTGCGGGTGTGGCGGGTGCGGGTGACGATGGTGGCTCGGGCGCAGAGGCGCGAACGCGTGCGGGCGCGGGTGAGGGTGAGGGCGAGGGCGAGGCGGAGGATGCAGGCGCAGGAGGGGTGCGAGCGCGCCCAGGCGGCGTGGGCTTGTTGCCGTTGCGCGAGTCGAGGGGCGGCGGCGAGGGGCAGGGCGAGCGGTGTGCGGGGGCAAAGAGCTCGGGCGAGAGAGGGCGGACCTGGTGGATGGGCTGGGTGAGTCGTTCGCGGTGAACGAGGTCGAGGGGGGAAAAGAGAGTTTGCGACGGACCGCGTGTACGCTCGCTCTGACCGGGACTGGGCCGATCTGCTCGTCCGCCTGCGTTGTGGCCTGTAGGAAGAGGCCGACGTCAGGGCCCATTCGAGTGAGCTCAGGCTCGTGCAACGCACTCTGCGACCTTTGGGCGCCGTGCGCTTCATGGGCTTTCCGACGTGGCCGTCTTTCAGCATGATCGAGGGCTGCAGGGGCAATGGTCAGAGTCCTGCATCGAGTCGTTGAGAGAGAGAGAGAGAAACCGAGGGCGCACAAAGAAGTCGAGACGGCGCCTGAGCCGCTTTTGCGGCGGAGCGGCGTCCGAGATGCAGTCGTGCTCGCTGCGGATCTCGACGCACCGCCACCTCGGCTCGCCCTCGGGCGAGTCGCCGATCCTCCTCAGGCGGACGAGAAAAGGGCACAGGCTGCTGCGCAGGACGCAGTTGAACGCCGCGTCGGGCTCGCCGCCGGTCTCGCCCGTCCTGGGCGCGCTGATTGCGCCAAACGTGACGAAGCGGCCTTGTCGACGAGCGTCGGCCCGGATCGACGCCTCGAGCGTGTGGAGCGCGCGGAACCCGACAATCTCGTCGCCGGGCTCGAGCGGGTCGACGGCGAGAGGTTTCTCCTGCAGACGCCGCGAGCTGTTAGACTTCCGCCGAGGGAGAGGGCGGAGGAGGAGACGCACCGTGAGCGGCGAGGACAGTACAGCCCACTGGCTGTGCTCAGGATGGCTGGCGGCCTCGTGGTCGAGCGTGGCCGCCTGCGAGACCTCCCATTGACAGGCGCCGTCCGGCTTTGCCGCGTCGACGGCGGTGGCGCACAGGAGCGACTTCCTGCATTGTGACGCATCGTGGTTGGTCGGCCTGATGGCACACGAAGCTCGCAGGAGGGTGGGCGAGGCCGGGTGCCAGACGCGGACGAGGTAGTTGAAGCCGGCGCGAAGAGCGGCGAGTTGGGTCGCGAGGAGGAGGTCGATCCAGTGCCGCCAGACGGACCCGATGGGTGGCCAGAACTTGTGCGGCTTGGTCGACATGGCGGGTGTGCGGGAGCAGCGGTGCTCGACCGGCGTGTCGAGAGCGAGAGAGGGAAGCGAAAGCGAGCGACGGACGGACAAGCTGGGGTTCGGCGAGCACGGCGAGGCGTGTGCGCAGGTCTGACAGTTGCAGCGCGCGCTGTGCTCGGCGTGTGTACGGGTGCAGAGCCGGTCTGGAGCGAGGAGCGCAGCGTGCCGTCGTGGAGGAGAGCAAGCAAGATGCGATCGTCCGGCTCGAGGAGGAGAAGGGCGAGGAAAATCGGAACGGGCACCGCTTGCTGCTGGATGGCCTCTCGAGGTACTCGTACAGCTGTCTGACAGCCGAGCAGCTCGACAGGAGCAGTGGCCGGCGCAGGGTCGAGACGCCGGGGATGCCGTCGTCGTCGACCAAGTCCGCGCCCTTTGCTCCTCACCCACCACCGCTGCCACCAAGATGCGCCCTACTGCTCCCAACTGGCTCAAGCTCCTCGTGCCCGTCAAGCGCACCGTCGACTGTGCGCTCCCCTCCCTCTCCTCCCCCTCCCCCTCTCTCTCTCGCTCGCCGCCGCCTCCCCCACCGGTCCTCACCCGCGCTCCCTCCCTCGCCGCACAGATGCCGTCAAGATCCGCGTCGGCCCCAAAGGCGTCGAGACCAAAGGGCGCCATGACGGACTGGAGCTACGCCACGCTGACCGGGAGCCTCAAGGGCACGGGAGACGAGCACCAGGATACTACACGGCCTGTGAGATCTACCCCCAACTATGGACCTCCACCAGCCTGCCCGGCTGGTACAACTAGCCTCACATCTGTGCAGAGAGACTTGCCGACTCCCGACAACCATGACAAACTCGACCGACATCGCCGAACGTCTGGCTGACCGTCGCTCGGTGACTCGCGTCTCACCTGAGTGG
>NW_017264947.1:188508-276814 GCF_001329695.1 Rhodotorula graminis WP1
TCGGGCAGACGGTGGATGTTGTTGTAGCACTACAACGTGTGGCCGATCGAGCAGCAGGACATCTGGTGGTTCTTGGGGTACACGCCCGGCTCCGGCAGCGGCGAGGTAGGTTCTTCCAGACCGTCGCCTTTGACTGAACCGGGGTCGGAACGAGGTCCCTCAGAGGGTGTCAGTCGCCGGTGCGATGATGACCTCGTGATAGCGGTCCCTGTCGACGAGCTCAGTGGGTGCGGGTGACTTGGCGCCATCTGTCGTTGGTGATGGAGTGCCAGCCATCCCTTCACTCCCAGCAACTGCCATCTCCTCGCCGCCATATGCGCCGAGCGTTAGTCCCCCCCCCCCCCCCCCCGCCCCGTCTCTCTCTCTCGGACCACGACCTGACCCGGACCCCGAACTTGCGCCTGACAGAACCCGTTCGACGAGATCGGTGCGTCCGCGCCGAGTCCCTCTCGCACACGCACGAGCTGACTCGGATCTACCCGCAGCTGTCGAGGAGGCCGTCCGGTTGCGCGAGAAGGCCAAGGAGGCCATCGAGAAGATCACGGTCGTCTCGATCGGCCCGGCCAAGGCGTCCGAGGTCCTGCGCACCGCCCTCGCCATGGGTGCCGACGACGCCATCCACGTCGAGACCAAGGAGGACGACGTCGTCGAGCCGCTCGCCGTCGCGCGCGCCCTCAAGGCCCTCGTCGGCCAGGAGTCGCCCGACCTCGTCATCATGGGCAAGCAGGCCATCGACGACGACTCGAGCCAGGTCGGCGGCATGCTCGCCGGCATGCTCGGCTGGCCCCAGGCCAACTTTGCGAGCGAGGTCGACCTCGACACGGCCGCAAAGACGGTCACCGTCTCGCGCGAGATTGACGGCGGCCTCGAGACGCTCAAGATGTCGCTCCCGGCCATCATCACGACCGACCTGCGCCTCAACCAGCCCCGCTACGCGAGCCTGCCCAACATCATGAAGGTGCGCCCTCGCCCTCCCTCCTCGTCCTTCCCCTCTCGCCCGAGCGTCCTGCTGACCCACCCTCGCGCGCATCGCAGGCCAAGAAGAAGCCGCTCAAGAAGATGAAGCCCGAGGAGCTGCAGGCCGACTTTACGCCTCGCCTCGAGCAGGTCGACGTCAAGGCGCCTCCGCCTCGAAAGGGCGGCGCCAAGGTGCGTCCCTCCTCCTTTCCCTCTCCCTCTGCGGTTCTCGGCCAGGCGTTCTGACATTCTCGTGCGTCGCAGGTCGAGTCTGTCGACGAGGTCGTCGCCAAGCTCAAGGAGGCGGGCGTGCTGTAGACAGCTCTCGAAACCCTGCTAAATCCGACTCGAAGTGCACGTTCCCCTCGTCTCGCAAGCGCTGCTCGCCTGCGACAAGTTGCTCTCGCGACGTTGTCTAGAGCATGTGAGAGTGCGCGCGAGAGCACGATCGAGTTGCGAAAGCGACATCTCGTAGAAGGAGAGACGATCGAGAGATGCTTCCTGGTGACCGCCGACCGCTCGTCTCGTTCTCAGCTGCTCTTCTCGGTCGCTGTGCGAGTGCAGCAAAAGACGAGCAGGCCTCGTACCTGCTGTCTGAGGGCGCTGAACGTCGTCAGCAAAAATGCATTGGCCGGGAATCGAACCCGGGGCTAGGCAATTCAGCGGAAGCTGGCAATGCCCAATTTTGCCACTAAACCACCAATGCTTCGATTGTCGACTGAGCCAGATTGTACGTCCCAGTCGCACACGATGCTACTGTTTTCATCTCGCCCTCAGGCAGCCTCCTCCCGGCGCCGGTCTGCATCTCGCAAGGTCCCGGACGTTTCTGTAGTATCTCGCATGCTCGGGAGAGCTGCTGCGGGCGCTTGGCGGGCCGGAACGTCGAGACGACGCACAGTCCGCTCCTGCCTCTTCTCTCGCGACGACTCTGCGGGCCTCTCTTGCCGAGGGCTGCTCGGTCATTCTCTCAGCAAGAGAGGCTCAAGCATGCCGCACGCCGACGCTGAGAGCGTCCTTGAGTGAGCCGATCGTGCGTTGCTCTCGACGCACAGACCCTCTCTGGCTCGACGCTCCTCTTCCTCGGCCGCGCTCTCACTCCTTGCCGGTCACTCGTCGCTCTCGTTGGTGCACGTCGAGACGCTGCACAGGAGAGGGCATGTACTGCGAGTCGCTCGATACAACAAGCTACGGCGGGCGGGCGAACAGGCGGGACAGGCGCTCGAGGACAGGGATAGGGCACACACACAGGGAACGACGAGAGAGAGGGGGAGAGGGAGGGGGCGACGACTAGTGCGGGATGGCGAGGGGCGGGATGATAGGGATGTCCTGCACCCACGCGTCGGCGAGCACCTCGTCGATCGTGGCGCGGCCCTTGGGGTCCGGGTTGAGCATGCGGCGGATGACGCTGCGACACTCGCGCGGCACGATGTTGCTCAACGGCGGCGGCGTCGACGACGACGTGCGGTAGATCTGCTGGTACGGGCCGAACGACATGTCGTCGCGCTTGGCGACCCGCCACGGGAGCTCGCCGAACGTGCAGCAGTAGAAGACGATGGCGACGGCCCACACGTCGACGAGGCGAGCATCGTACTCTGTTGGCGAGGCCCGAGGACGAGTCAGTTCGAGGCGAGAGGAGAGGAAAAGAAAAGAGAGAGAAAGGGAAGGGGACGGACCCTTCTGCTCAAACTGCTCGGGCGCGATGTACGGCTCCGAGCCGCACAGGCCCTTGCTCAGGTGCGTCGTGCGCTCCCAGCACATGCGGAACACGTCCGACACGCCAAAGTCGGTGATCTTGACGTGCCCTTTGGCGTCGAGGAGCAGGTTCTCGGGCTTGATGTCGCGGTGGGCGACGCCCATCGAGTGCAGGTACGCGACGCCGCTCAGGATCTGCTTGAAGTAACTGTTGATCTCGGCGGGCCCGAGGTCGCCCTTCTTGATGACGGCGTACAGGTCGCCGCCCGGGCAGTACTCCATGACCTCGCACCAGTGCTGCTGCTCGTCCTGGACCAGGTCGACCGTCTCGACGACGTTGTGGCTGCGGCACGAGGGGAGGAGAGTGAGCTCGGGGACGCGAGAGAAGAGAGAGAGGGAGAGGGAGGACGCACTGGTGCAGGGTCGACGAGATGCAGAACTCGCTCGTGAGCTTCTTGACGTACTCCTTCTCGGTCTCGTTCTTGCGGCGCTTGCGGAACTCCTGCAGGATCGAGGACGAGGGTCAGTACCGCACGAGGGGGAGAAGGAGGAGAGAGAGAGAGAGAGAGAGAGAGAGAGGGCGGGCGCACCTTGACGGCGTACAGCTTCTCGGTGCTGCGGTCCCACTTGTGCGCGAGGCGGACGACGGCCGTGGCGCCCTTGCCGACAATGACCTTGTCGCACACGCCGTACTTCTTGGTGAGGCTCGCGTTGCTCTGCCCGCCGCGGCTGCGCTCGGACCCGCCGTACTGGCTCTTGTTGGCGCCCTCGCCGTCGGACCGCCCGTCGTCGCTGCGCCGGCTTGTGACGCTCGTCTTGCGCTGCACCTTGATGCGCATAAAGTCCATGACGCCGCCGCCCTCCTTGTCCTTGTGGCCGTGGCCGTGCGGCGCCGCCGCCGGCGCGTCGTGCTCGCCCTTGGACTCGCTGCGCGCGCGCCCCTGCTGGCTCGGCGTGCGCTGCCGCGAGGCGGACCGGGCCCGGGCGCTCTCGCGCTCGGCCTCCTTGCGCGCCTCCTTGTCGCGCTTCTCGCGGTCCTTGCGCTCGGCCTTCTCGCGCTTCTCGCGCTCCTTGTCCTCGCGCTTCTTGTCGGCGCCGGGCCCGCCGCTCGGTCGTCGCGCGAGGAGCGCCCCGCCGCCGCCGCCGCCGTTGACGCCGCCGCCCGACGACGAGCCGGGCGCGCCGCCGTCGGTGCTCGAGCCGGCCGAGCGCTCCATGGCCTCGCCGCCGCCGTGGGCCGAGTGGGCGAGCGAGACCGAGCTCGAGTTCTTGTCGCCAAAGAGCTTGCCGAACACGCTCTTCTTCTGGTGCGGCGGC
The DNA here is from genome assembly GCF_001329695.1 of Rhodotorula graminis WP1. Taxonomy (NCBI): domain Eukaryota; kingdom Fungi; phylum Basidiomycota; class Microbotryomycetes; order Sporidiobolales; family Sporidiobolaceae; genus Rhodotorula; species Rhodotorula graminis. Next base: position 192,475 of record NW_017264947.1, read on the forward strand.
GGCTCGAGCGACGGGCGCTTGGGCGCAGGAGGAGCGGCCGAGCCCGACGTGGCGCTCGCCGTGCTCGCGCCGCTGGCGTCCCTCCTCGGGACGGGCGCCGGCGTGCCGGCGCGCGTGTCGCCCGGCGTCGCGACCGTGCTGCTGCCGGCGCCGGGCGTCGCGGGCGTCGTCGCGGGCGGGGGCGGGGGCGGGCCGGGCTGCGGGAGCGAGCCGAGCGCCTTGGCGCCGGGGAGGACGCCCTCGCGGAGGGCCTGCTGGCCCGCCGAGGTGCGCGCGAGGACCGACTCGGCGGCCGTGACGAGGCCCGACGGGGCGTGCGGCGCGGGCGCACCGGCGCCGGCTGACGAGGCGTCGGTGGGCGCACCCGCACCGCCGGCCGAGGTGCGCTCCGAGAGGGGCGGCGAGGGCGTCGGCGCGAGCGAGAGGTTGCCGAGCTCGCGCGCGGGCGAGTCGAGCGCGAGGGCCGGGTTGCGCACGAACGGGCCCGAGAAAGCGCCCGAGAACTCGGACGGGGTGGGCGGGATGGACGGGTTGGCGTAGTGGGACGAGAGGGCGGGCGTGTTGGGCACGGTCGAGGGCGTGTTGGCGCCGGTCGACAACGACGGGGCCGAGACGGACACGGCGACGGACGAGGTGGTCGAGTCCTGGCGGGTCATCGAGGGCGCAGCGGCCGGCGGGGCGAGGACGGCACGGTGGGTGTTATCCGGCGCCTCGGAGGGCGAGCTGGCGGGTTCTGGTTGGGCGTCGGGTTGCGGGGACGCGTCGGACGACATGGTGCGCGACGAGGGAGGTAGTCGGGACTGGGTGAAGGGCGAGGATGGTGGTGGTGGTCGAGGTGATGACGAGAGGTCGGGTAAGCCGGCTCGGAGAGTGCTCAGGCGCGAGTGGCGGGGAGGGTTCGAGAGGGCGCGTCCGAGTGGAGGACGAGGGTCGGCTAGGTCGAGAGGTCGGCGGTGTCCTTGTTGGTGACTCGATTGCGGTGGTGGGAGGAGAGCTGGAGGCTGCAGACACCGAGCAACCGAGGCGGGGGCGAGTCGGTCAGCAACTCGCTCGCTCGTCCGAGTCCGACAACGCTGCACAGCCCACCGCGCCACTCGTCCGTCCTGCAACTCGAGAGTCCCGCCACCCGCTGCGCCCTCGCTCGAGCACCCACCCTCGCCGAGAGCGACACGCAGCCGTGACCCCGCTCTTCCCGGACGTCAGCCGTCGGGCGGCCGGTCCCTCGTCGCTCGACGCCGCCCGCCCCACGCTCCAGTGCCCGCCTGCTGCCCTCGTCGTCCCACGCACAGCCACCCGAGAGCGACCGTGCCCACCCGCGAGGCGGACGCGAGCCAGAAAAGGCGTCCAGCTCAAGCAGCCGCGAGGCGCGCACAGGGAGGGGGACCGCGAGAGAGAGAGAGAGAGAGAGCGAGGGGGAGGGGGCGGACCTGGTGCGCGTCCTGGACTCGAGGGGACCTTGAGCGTGCGGGTCGAGGGTCGAGTGGTGTGTCGAGAGCGACGAGGCGGCGAGCGCGACGATGAGAGGCTGAGTGAGGCGGCGAGGGGTTTCTGCCACGCAACCTGGCAGGCCTGCGCTCGGGGCTGACGGTCGACAGTCGACTGGCGAGTAGTCTGCCGCACAACCTGGGCACGCACAGCGACGTCGGAACGCGACACAGCTGGCCAACGCGAGTTGGCCACTCTCGAGGCGGCCAAGTCGGCCTTGCCTTTTCCTCAGCGGTCGCCCGTCCCTGGTCCACCTCTCGCGAGCCTCGTTTCTCGATGTGCTCTCTCTCTCTCTCGTGACGGACAGACGACCATGCCCAGCGCACAAGGCTCCGATTCCACGCAAACAGACAACCGCGGGCGAGGCGAGAGTCGTTTAGATGAAGCCGATCTGCAAAACACGCACGCACCCCTCGTCAGTTGGCGAGTCCTGCTGCGACGACGTCCACGACGAGAGAAAGAGACGAGAGACGCACCTTGTTGGCAATGTCGAGCGCATCGACGTCCGCCTCCAGGCGAACAAACGCCTTCTTCCGGCCGTCGGGGCTGCAAGTGGGGCGCGCGAGGCGTTAGTCTGACGACGTTCGACACGAGATCACCGACAGCCGCAGCTCGGCCGTCGAGTCCTCGACGCACCGGATCAGGGTGTTGATCTTGAGCGCCTTGACGTCGTACAGCTTCTTGACCGCCTCCTTGATCTGGCGCTTGTTCGACTTGACGTCGACGATGAAGACGAGCGTGTTGTGCTCCTCGATCTTCTTCATGGCCGACTCGGTGTTGAGCGGGTGCACGATCGTGCGGTACGCGTCCATGCGCGGCAGCGACGCGACCGCCTTGCGCTGGTACTTGGGCGCACGGGGGAGGGCGAGGGTCTTGGGGCTGCGAGGCGACGGCGCATCGTGTGCGGCAGTTCAGGTGCAGGCGGGTGGGCGCAGTCGCGGGGCGAGCGGGCCGGCGAGCGAGGGGAGGCGGTGCGAGAGCAGGGTCGGGTCGAGGCGAGGTCGCGGCGACGGCGGCAGTCGAGGGCGGGCGTGCGAGTGTCGCACAGGTGCGAGGACGAGTCGTGTGGGCGGTTCGAGTCGGGCGCAAGGGGAGTGGCAGGGAGAGAGGGACGAGAGGCAACACAGTCAGCTCGTGCCACTGGACGGCGACGACGGCTCGCGCGACCGCTCTCGGCTCGCGACCGGCAAGAGGGACCGAGGGGACGCACCGGTGGAAGGTGACCGAGTGGCGGACCTTCTTGAGGGCCGTCGCCTGGGTGCCCTTGAGGGCAGCCTTCTTGGCCGCCTGCGGACGGAGGAGCAGCACGACGGCGTCAGTACGCGCGAGTCCACCGTGCCCGCCTGCCCCGCCAAACCCTCTCTGACTGCTCCTAACCCTCCAAGCTGAACCGAGCCACCCTCGGGCCGTTCCACCGCGACGAGTCCCTCCGGCGAGGCGAGGGGAGCGCGAGGCGCACCTTGGCCTTGACGTCCTGCGGCTTAGCGGCAGCTGTTGGGCGGGTCGCGGTGGTCATGGTGGCGGATTTGGCGGGTTGGCGAGGTCGGTGGCGCACACGGGGGAGCGGCGCGAGGTGCAGGGGGTCGAGGTCGAGGGGTCGAGGCGAGAAAATGGAGGCGAGGCGGGGGAGGCGACGGCGGCGAGGTGTCGGCGAGAGGGGGGCAGGGCGAGTCAGCGGGTTGGGCTTGCGATGGAGGTGGGTGGGACGCACCCTTTCCGGTCGACATGATAGCTGCGCGGGAGATCGAGAAGGAAGTCCGGAGGGAGAGCGACGAGCTCGTCGCGCGAGGACCACAGGCGCCAACTCGCCTCGCAGTACTCGCCTCGCACAGCTCCCCTCTCGCCGTTCATGGCCTGTAGTGTAGCCGTGTGTCTTCCCAGACTGCCCCTGCGAGTACCCTCGGCCTCGTCCCGAACGCACACGGGCGACGTGAGCCGTCACTATCCCCCGACCTTCATCGAGCTGCAGTTCGGCTCGCTCGTCTCACAGGCCAGCTGGCCTGCTTCTGAGCCCCAGACCCAGCTCCTACTCGACATGCGCTGCTACCAAGCTGGCTCGAGCGGATCTCTGCGGCCGCGAGCGGGTGAGTCCGCTCGTCTCCTCTCCCTCTCCTCCCTCTCCTCCTCGACCGGCACGCTCACCCACGCACTCGCGCAGAACTCGATGGCTTCAGCTTCAGCCTCGAGCTACGAGGGCCGACGTCTCGCAGCCTGCCCTGCTGCTGCTGCTGCTGCCGAGGGCGGCCGGCCTTCCCTTCCCTCGCGCGAGGCGACCGGCCTCGCCGTCGTCCTGTCGCGCCTCCTCCGCTGTCGAGGGCTACCTGCGCCGAGTTCCGGGCTCTGAAGGAGCACGACATCGAGCTTGTAGCGCCGCGACTGTGCTCGTGCCCCAGCCTGTGCGCTCGAGACGATGCTCGCGCATCCGCGGTCGCCCACCAGCTGCATCCGCCCCTCGCTGCGCCGCCGTCGTCTCGTGCGCGCTCGAGAGGGACCCCACCTGCCTATCCGTCCGTCACCGAGCAGGAGCTCTCCCTTTCTCACGCTCAGAGGCGCGCGCCCGCCCTTCTTGGGAGGTTCGGCCTCCACCTCGAGCGTCACTCTCCGGCCGAGAGTCAAGGGCCCGACGATGGAGCCGCGTTTAGCTCTCTGGTGCGGCCGCGCGATGCACTCGACCTCTCTAGCCCCCCACGTCGGCTTGCGCTCGACCCTGACGCGCTCTTCCTCCTCTCCCTCTCCTCGACTCGAAACAGCATCCACCGCCATGGGCATCGACGAGAAGCCCCGACGCTCCCTCTCACACGCCTCCGACACAGTCGTCGGCGAGGCTACCGACATCAAGAAGCAGAAGGAGGTCGATGCGCTCCTCAGCAACCCGCTCGCGTGCGTCGTCCTCCTTTCCCTCTCGGCGTCGCTCCCTCGCCGCATCTCTGACCGCCCTCTTCCGTCAACAGGGGAAAGACGGACGAGCAGCTGCGCCATGACGTCGACGAGTGGGTCAAGCGCACCGGCCTCGAGGACGAGCGCGAGCTCCTGTTCAAGGCGGCGCTCGTCGGCCGCGACCGCGACAACTTCGAGCAGCTGTCGGGCCTCACCGAGGAGGACAAGGACGTCTTGCGCAACGAGAAGGTGCGTCTCCCGCTCTCGTATCGTCCTCGACGAGTCGCTCACGCGCCTCGGACTCTCGCAGCTTCATCCCTACCGCCAGCCCAAGACGCTCTACTGGACGGTCTTCATGTGCTCGATGGCTGCTGTCGTTCAAGGCATGGACGAGACGGTAATCAATGGCGCAAACCTGTTTTACCCGGAGCAGTTTGGCATCGGCAGCGACTCGACCCGTGACACCCTCCTCCTCGGCCTCACGGCTTCGGCGCCCTACCTCTGCTCGGCCGTCTTCTCCTGCTGGCTCACGTGCGTCTAATCTTTCCTCTCCAACCCCCCTCTTCCCTCGGCGGCGTGCCTCGTCAGCCGGGTCTGCGCCCTGCCGAGCCTGTCCCTGACCCTCCTCCTCTCCTCGCGGCACAGGTACCCGCTCAACAAGTACTTCGGCCGTCGCGGCGCCATCTTCATCTCGACTCTGTGCGCCGGCCTCGGCTGCATCTGGGTACGTCCCTAGTCTCGCGCTCGTTCCGCGCTCGCGCGTGCACGGACGTGTCCCTCGAGCCAGAACTGACCCCTCGCTCTCGCGCAGGGTGCGGTCACCGACACCTGGTGGCACCTCTTCATCTCGCGGTTGTTTCTCGGCATCGGCATCGGGCCAAAGAGCGCGACTGTTCCGGTCTTTGCGAGCGAGATTGCGCCGGCGAGGATTCGCGGCTTCCTCGCCATGCAGTGGCAGACCTGGACGGCTTTCGGTGCGTCCTGCCTCTCCTTCGTCACCCTCGTGCGACGTAGCGAGCGTTGGTCGCGCAGGAGCGCCATGTCGAGGCGCATCGTCGTCGCCTCGAGCACATATTCGTCCTCGCCGACTGACTCTCTCCCTTTTCTACAGGCATCTGCCTCGGCACGGTTTCGTCTCTCATCTTCCAGAACGTCCCCGACAAGCCCGGCATCACTGGCCTGAACTGGCGCCTCATGCTCGGCTCGTACGTCCTCCCCCTCGACCGGCCTGTGCGACTTGGGAAGGTCGACGCACTGACCTCGTCTTTCCTTCCCCTGCCCTCCCCTCGCTCGCGACACATACAGAGCCTGCCTCCCGGCCGTGTTCGTGTGTCTGCAGGTCTACTTCGTCCCCGAGTCGCCGCGCTGGCTCATCGGCAAGGGCCGACACCGCAAGGCGTTCGAGGCGCTCCTCAAGTTCCGCAGCACGCCGCTGCAGGCCGCCATCGACCTGTACTACACGAGCAAGTGCATCGAGGTCGAGGAGGAACTGGCTCGGAACCGCAGCCGCAGCCAGGTCGTCGAGATGATCAAGGTTCCTCGCATTCGCCGAGCCCTCCTCGCGTCGAGCATCGTCATGTGCGTCGCCCTCGCACGGCTCTCTCTCTCTCTCTCAGTCGTACTCTCGGAGCATGTAGAGCGGTCACGGCCGGCGAGGCTGCCTCGAGATCCTGGCTGACATCTCTTCCTCCCCACCTCCTCCATTCTCCTCCCTCCCCCTCTCCTCCATCCTCCTCCCTCGCCGCTGCAGGTTTATGCAACAGTTTTGCGGCATCAACGCCATAGCGTATTGGTCTAGCAACATATTCCTTAACGCTGGCCAGTCCCGGACCGTCGCACTCTTGGCGTCCTGCGGGTACGGCCTCATCAACTGGGTGTTCAGCTTCCCGGCGTTCATCACGATCGACGTCGCCGGTCGTCGAGCGCTGCTCCTCTTCACGCTGCCGTTCCTGTCGGTGCGTCCTCCTCTCTCGCCTCTCTTGCGCCCTCGCCTTTCTCTGACAGTCTCGGTCCATACAGCTCTTCATGTTCGTCGCCGGCGCCGGCTTCTACATTCCGTCAACCACGGGCCAGCTCGCCATGGTCACGACCGGTGCGTCCCTCAAAGCTGCGCCCCTCGGAGCGTCAGCTCGTCCCCTCCTCCTCTCGCTCTCGCGCCGCGTTCTGCGCTCTCTTGCGCCGCGTCCTGACTCTCCCCGTGTCACCCAGGCATCTACCTGTTCGCCGCCTTCTACGGGCCCGGCGCAGGGCCGGTTCCATTCACCTACAGCGCCGAGGTGTACCCGCTCCAAGTCCGCGAGCTCGGCATGGCCTGGGCGACGGCGCTCACCTGGTTCTTCAACTTCATCAACGCGCTCGTCTTCCCTCTGCAACTGCGCAAGTGGACGTCGTTCGGCGCGTTCGCCTGGTTCGGCGGGTGGAACGCCATCCTCTGGGTCCTCGTTCTCTGCTTCTGCCCCGAGACCAAGGGCTTTGTGAGTCTTCCTTTTTCTCTCCTCGTGCACTCTCTGCGCGCTCTCGACGTCGACGGGCCCCCCTAACGAACTCTCGCACGCCCTGCAGACCCTCGAGGAGCTCGACGACGTCTTCTCGATGAGCACGGCGCGCCAAGCCCGGTACGGCCTCGACTCGCCCGCGTACTGGTTCCGAAAGTACGTGCTGCGCCAGAAGGTGCACCGTGTCGCGCTCCAGCACTATCACCCGAGCGAGGAGAAGGACAAGGCCGAGGTGCAGCACCGCGAGCTGGCCTGAGCGAGGCGGCGGCGAGCGCGATTCTCGATTTGCAAAGCAGTACTCTCTCGTCTCTCGCGTCTCTCGCGTCTCCCAGAGAGTGCAAGGGCGAGGTACGGCGAGAGACAGCGTGTTTCAGGACAACATGCGACTGCGGCGAGGGCACGAAGGAAGGAGAGGGCGACGACGACGATCACGAGTTGGCGGCTGCGGGAGAGAAGAGGGTCAGTTCAGACTCGTCGGACAGGATAGAGGTACGAGGGGAAGAGGGGACGCACCCTGCTGCGCCTTGCCCTTGGTCTCCTGCGCCAGCCCTCCGGCCTCGCGGCTCGAGTCGCCCGTCGCCGCGCCAATGATGCGGTCAATCTTGCCGCCCACCCTGTCGGCCGTGCCCTCGGCGTACTCCTGGGTCTGCGCGAGCTTGTACTCGGCGTCGCCCTTGGCCGCCTGCTCCGAGCCGGCCTGCGCGAGCGACTCGGCGCCGACGACGTTGCCGATCGTCTCCTTGATCGAGCCGACGGCGTAGTCGTAGTTGCCGGTGGTCTGCGAAGACGTGGCGCAAGGCGGCGACCGTGTCGAGAGCGAGGGTGAAGGGCGGGCCGGAAGGAGGTGGGGGAGCAGGAGGAGGGGGAGGTGAGAGACGAAGGAGAGGGTTAGTGACGCCTCGGTAGAGGTGCAGAGAGAGCGCACGTACCTTGGAAGGCTCGGTCGTGTCGCTCATGGTGGTTCTGCAGGGTGGTTGAGGTGGGAGAAGCGTGAGAGGGCGGGCGGCCTGATGACGAGGGTCGACCGGCACCGCGGCCAACTGTCGACCCACTTTTGCGGTCGCCTCTGCGTCTGCGGCTAGCCGTTTGAGAGTCGACTCGAGCTCGTGAGCGGTTCTCGAGCGCAGCAAAGGCGAGAGGCGAGGTGGGCTCGCAAAGTCCGCGGACACGCGCCGAAGCTCGCGTGCACGGTCCACCACCGGGACAACAGCTCCGTCGCTACTCGACAGCAGTCGCGACGTAACAGCTCGGGATGTCCGCCTCTGCGCATGTCGAAGCGAGCGCGAGAAGAGGGCTCGTACCTCGTCCCCGACTCGTTCGTCGACGGCGCGACGGCGTCGTCGCGGATTCTGCTTGAATACAGCAGTGCTCGCCGCCTCACGCGCAGCGTTCAGACTAGACCGAGCGCCCTCGCTCGTCAGAAGACGCTCGCTCCGCCGAGCAGCGACGCCCGTCGCGCTTTGACCTGCGTTTCCGCTCGCTCGAGCGCTCGTGCTCGCCTCGGCCACTCCGAAGAGCGTGCTTCCCTGGGCGAGGACTCGGAAGAGCCTCGAAACTGCCCAGCAGATTGCGCCGCTCGGAAGGTCGACCTGCAACTCGACCTCGAGTCTTTCTCGAGCGCTTTCCGCTTCTTTCCCTCCTTCCCCTCACTCGCTTGCTCTCGCACTCGCCGACGCGAGCCCTTATACGACGTCCGCACACTCTCAAGCACCCATGTCGTCCACCGCGCACACAACCGAGGGCCAGACTGCCGCTGTGCGTCCCTCGTCTCACTCGCCTCTCTCGCCTCCTCACCTCGCTGACCCAGCCTACCGTCGACGCCTCGACGCACCTTGCCAGCAGGAGTACAGCACCACCAAGACCGGCCACCACCACTACCACGGCAAGAGCGACGCGAGGGCACCTCCTGTGCGTCACTTCGCCCCCTGTCTTTCTCTCGAGGGCGCCCTCGGACGAGCGCCTTCCCTCGCTTCGAGTGCAGAGCCTAGCCGACCCCTTCTATCCACACACAGCGTGTCGACTGCGTCGCGATGCACAAGGAGGACGCCCTCGCTGCGGCGGAAAAGGTGCGCTCGCCCGTCTTTTCTCTCTCTCTCGGCCCGACTCGTCTCCCTTGCACGACAGGCTGACCCTCTCTCCCCCGACTCGCAGCTCAAGCACGACGAAGTCCACCACTACGAGGGCCAGCCCGACGACCAACGCCTGAGGGCCGACAACATCCTCAAAGACGTGCGTCGCGCTCGTTCCTCTTACTCGGTCGTCCTCGTCTCGCCGTGCTGCGTCGGCTCGGTCGCCTCGAGCGCCGTCGACTCGACCCCTCGGGTGTGCCAGAAGCGGGAAAACCATCTACTGACCTTCCTTCCTTCGTCGTCGCCGCAGCCCAAGTCGCCCGCCGACGCCAAGCTCAACGCGCTCGACAGCTCCGAGGCCCTGCCGCACGGCGGCTACCTCAGGGGCGACCTGTGAGGAGCGGGTCGAGAGAGCTTGCGGCCGGCGAGGGGCGAAGGAGGGCGAGGGAGGATAGCAGCTTGTCGAGCACGAGGAGCGAGACGAGGGAGCGCTTGGACCCTGGAACGCAGCTTTGGGCTTCTCAGCGCGGTCGTCCTTCTCGTCGTCGCCCGTCACAGTGCACGAGAGACTGAGCCTGGAGCGAGCTTGAGCCAAGCTCGAGCAAAAGGAAGCCGCAGTCGAGGGAAGGTCCGAGCGGGCAGTTTACTCGGCACGACGAGCTCACGGGCGTTGCGGAGCGAGGTCGAAGCACTGCATACGACGAGTGGAAGGTGTCGCTCGAAAGGAGAGTCGCGAGCGAGAGGGCCAGGAATGGCGCACAGTCGTTGAGGAGAGGACGAGCGGACTGTGCGCCGCCTCGGCTTTCCGGCCCGCCGAGGGCCCGCAGCAGCTCTCCCGAGCATGTGAGAGACTACAGAAACGTGCTGGACCTTGCGAGACGCAGAGCGTGACCGGGAGGAGGCTGCCTGAGGGCGAGACGAAAACAATAGCAGCGCGTGCTACTCGGACGTTTAAACTGGTCGGGCCGACAATCGAAGCATTGGTGGTTTAGTGGCAAAATTGGGCATTGCCAGCTTCTCGCTGAATTGCCTAGCCCCGGGTTCGATTCCCGGCCAATGCATTTTTGCTGCTCTCGTTTGTGCGCCCAGGGGGCAAGTACGAGCCCTGCTCGTCTTTTCCTGCACTCGTACAGCGACAGAGAAGAGCAGCTGAGGACGAGACGTGCGGTCGGCGGTTGCCAGAAAGCGTCTCTCCGGACAGGTCCGAGCGGGCCATTCGGGCTCCTCGCTTCGTCCCGCACGGCTCGTCGAGCGCGTATCAGAGACTGGACGAGTGCTCTCCAACGCGCTCGAGCTTGTCCAGACGCCGCCTCTCTCGGACTCGGGCCGTCCTGCTCAAACTTGACGCAGCTCGCTCTCGCAACGACAAAGAGCACAACGGCGAGCGCAAGCGAGCAGCAGTGGGCACATGCGCGACAAGGTGATCGTATCGTAGTCGCATTGCACGGCGAGAGTGAGGAAAGGAGAGAAAGAGCGTGTGCGAAGGCAAGGGAAGTAGGGGGCGACGGAAGAGGGACAAGGAGGCCGACCGCGTCTCGCGATTGGTGCAGGAGGAGGTTGGTCGCTCGAAGAAGTCTGTGTACGCGAGGAAGAGGGCGGGTCAGGTCTGTGACTGGCGGGCGAGGGGAACAGAGAGGAGGAGGAGGACGCACAGCTCGCAAAGGCTGCGGCGAGACTCCTCTGCGGGCCGGCCAGACAGCTTTGCCCGAGTCGAGCACGACGAGACTGGCGATGCACGTATCGACGACGCTGTCGGCGGCTGGCGACTCGCTCTTGCGCGGCTGAACGAGCTCGCACTCGTCGGCGACCGACTAGCCATGCCGAGCCTGATCTGTGGGGCGAGGCGAACGATACCCGAGTCAGAGCCTGGCACGTCTGCGTGATCGGAAAGAGAGGAGAGGGACGAGGGGGAGAGCGACGTACCTGGAGCGCGCACAGGTCGTCGCGGGCATGGAGGTCGAACGAACGAGGGGGCCATAGTGAGCGCGCCTGCAACGCCACGGAAGGGCTCAGGGTTCAGACAAGTCTGCGAGGATATAGAGTCAGTCCGCCGGATTTCAGACGTTACAGAGAAGGGGGAGGGCGAGAGGACGCACCGGTACGACGGAGCGTGGGATGAAGCGACCACGAGGTCAACGGGGATTGCTCGAGGCCGCTCGCCGTTGCTGAGCCGAGCTCAGACGGTGCGAATTCCGATCTTGGTGCTGTCAGACGCCGTCCCTGAGGCGTGTGTGGCGAGTCGACTCATCAGTCGCGAGGTGAGAGGGTCGAGGAGACGATGACGACCTCGACTGGCGCAGCGCGGATGCCGGGAGCGAGTCACGGCGTACAAGGAAGCTGGCCTGGGCCATAGCGAGGCTCAGCCTAAGCTGGCAGCGTCGTCGACGAGGTACAAGTCGGATCTCTCGGGCTCGTCCAACTCTCTCCTCCACCGCTGCGCCTCGCTCGCCCCGCCCTGCTCGGCCAGCCGCCAGGTCCGCGCACTATGACGGCCAACTACACGGGCGGCGGTCTCGTCGGCCACAGGAAGGCCAAGCGGCGCGTGTGCGTCCTCCCACCCCCACGAGTCACCCTGACCCTCGAGCACACGTGTGCGCAGCCGCCAGGACGTCACGGACACACCTGCGTACACCGCCGTCGCCAAGCAGGCCTACCACGCCCGGCCCGGCCCGCTCCTCGCCCACCACTCGGCCGCGCACCATCTCGGCGCTCGCAGAAAGGGCCACCCGCTCGCGGCGCCGACGTTCGACTTTGCCTTCCTCCGCGACAAGCAGGACGACGGCGGCTTGAAGGCGGCGCCCTCGGCGAGCGGGACGAGGCGGGCAGGCGGCGAGTCGCGGTGGGGAGGGGGCGAGTCGAGGTGGACGACGACGGCGGCGCCGGCCACGGACAGTGCGTCCCTCCCTTCGCGTTCCGCCCCGATCATGTCACGGATGTCTCCTGACGACGCTTGGCGAGCCGCAACAGCGGCGGTCGGCTCCACCTTCCTGCGCCGACAGCTTCTCGCCGACCCCGACTGGGTCGGGCTGCAGTCGATCCCGCGCCCTCAGCCCGCGTTCCTCCCTTTCAGCAAACCCACACCTCCGACAACGTCGCAACCTCGCCTCCCTTCGCGACTGCCCGACCCGCACGCTTGGACCCGCCGCGACGAGGTCGCACCGACCATCCTGCGCGGCTCGTCGATCCTGCACGGCGACAACGACGACGTCTCGTCCGCCGGTCTCGCCGACCTGCCGCGGTCGACACCGCCTTCGTTCCTCCTGTCGCGGACGACGTCGCTCGACGCAGCATCGGCCGCAGCACGCTTTCGGACCGCGTCGCCCGTCGGGCCCAGGGCAACTCGACCGCAAGGCTCGCCCTCGCCTCCCCGCCAGCAGACGCCGTTCGTCTTCCACCACGACGATGCCGACGACTCGTTCGACCAGCACGCCATCGTCCAACAGCCGCAGAAGCCGCAGCACGGCCAAGACGAGCACGAGATGCTCTCCTTCTCCAGCTCGACGCACGACTCGGCCTTCGGCCCTCGACTTTCTGCGCAAGCCTACGCCGACCAGTACGCCGCACACGTCGACGACGACCAGCTCGGCGCTGCTGCGTCTGGTCTCGCATTGCCGTCGCCCATCCTCGCCCATTCGACCGCGCCCTCGCCCGCTCCGCCTCGCGACAGCCCGCAGCCCTACGGCCACCTCTCGCATCTGCACGACCCGTCGACGCTGCACCTCGCCGACTCGCTCGACTTCCCCCTGATCGACGACGGCGACGACGTCCTCGTCGTGCACGAGCGCATGGGCCTCGGGTGCGTCGGCCTCAGTCGCGCGCAGGCGGCCGAGCTCGTCGAGCGGGAGCTGGCGCTCAGAGGGGCGGGGGTCGGGGTGGTGCCTGAGTGGGCATGGGGCGACGGCGAGGTGAGCGAGGGCGAGGGGTGGGAGCAGGACGAGGGAGAGGGCGGGACGGGCGACGCGAGCGGGGAGGACTCGGCGGCGACGGACCCGCCGCGCGCGCTCGTCGGCGCCACCGCCGCCGCGCCGGTCGCCGCTTTCGACCGCGCGTCTCTCGGCGCCGTCGTTCCGACCATCGTCGTCCACCCGAGCTACGCCGCCGTCGTCCTCGACTCAACGCACCCCGACTCGCCGACGCCTCCCGTACCCGGTCGGTGGCGCAGCAGGCGGGACGGTCAGGAGACGGGCATGCTGTTCGCGATGGACGACCTGAGCGGCGTCATGGAGCCGTAGCGGCGGCGGAGCGAGGCGAGGAGGACGGCGAGGAGGAGCGAGCTTGCAACGAGGACACTTTTGCGTCGAGCGGCCGGCCCGTTTCTGCTTGTCGAGTACCCTGGGTTGAGAGCTGCAGTGCAGGACTGTCCTTGCCGCGCTCGAAAGGCCAGCCAGCAAGTTGCACCGCCTCGCTCGACTTGGGCGCGGCGCTCGCACGCGACTGTTTCTCGCTCTCGCTCTCGCTCTCGCGCTCGGTCGACCATGTCGTTCAGTCCACGACCACGGCCCGACACTGTGCACCTCGCCTTGTCGGACCCCGACCTGACCGACACGTACCGCGACGACCACTCGTCCAACGCCGCCTCGTCCCCGCGCGTGCGCCATCCTCGAGGCGACACCCCGCTCTCGCGCAGGTCCACCGCCACCAGCCCCGGTCGGTGGAGCGTCACGACGCGCAGCACGAGCGACCCGCACGACGACCGAGGCGCCGACGCCGACTTGCGCCAGCTGAGCAACCTCGACAAGCTCCTCGACTTGCTCGATGGCGACGACGACGGCGACGGCGACGGGCACGACGAGACGTGGGACTCGGCGCACCGCAACTTGAACCTGTCGCGCTCCATCGCCATGTCGACCCCGCCACCGCCGACAGCGAGCCAGCCGTCGACCTCGCGCCGCCCTCCTCCCGCCCCGTCCACCGTCCGCAAGCACGCCTCGTCCGCTCCTCGCCCCTCAGCTTCCTCCTCTCGACCCGCACCCTACCCATCCAGCGACACGGTCATCTCAGACACCGTCGCCTCGCCCCTCGCCCCTCCCTCGACCCGCTCCATCCGCCCTCCCCTCTCCGGCCGCGCACCCAGCGCCGTCGAGCTCCTTCAGCGCGCCAACGGCTTCAGCGCCTCGCGCGGCACCCTCGTCGGCGACGGCGGGCTCCCCGACTCGCCGAGCCCGAGACCGGGCAGCGTCGCCGCGCTGCGCAGGAGCGAGGCGGACCGCAGCAGCGCGAGCGCGCTCGACGCGAGCGGGCTCGTCAAGGGCAAGGAGCGCGCGTACGGCGACGACTCGGGACTCGAGAGGACGGGTGCGGCGGTCGATGGGTCGTACGAGGAGACGGTCGCGTCGGTCGACTCGATCACGCGCGTGGCAGAAGCGGTGCGCCCAACTTTCGCTTCTTCTTTCTCTCCCTCGTCTCTCCCGCGAGGCTCACTCTCCCTTACCCGTCGACTGAAGGCCCTCAAGGAGTTCGACACGATCGTCTCGCACCACTCGTCGCCCGGCCGGCCCGCCTCGCGCATGCGCAACATCCCCTCGCCGCCAGGGAGCGCGACCGCCTCGACCTTTGCCGACCCTGCCGCACACGCACCTCCTTCCTCCGCTCCGCCACTTCAGCAGCATCAGCAGGACTATGCTCGAGACGACGACTCGCATACGCAAGACGTCAACCTGCAGGTGCGCCCGCCGTTTGCCTCATGATCTCGCCCGAATTCTGATCCGGCTCTCTCGCCCGCAGCTCGTGCAAGAGCTCCGCGACGCGCAGGACTACATCGCCTACCTCCAGAACGAGCTGCACGCCATCACCGACGTCGTCAGCAGCTGCGCGAGGCGCCCGACCCGAGGTGCGTCGCTCGGGCCTCTTCTCTCATTCGCCCTCTCTAGCGGGTGCCCGACTCACGCTGCTCACCTGCGACAGCCCACACGTGAGCGACCAGTACTCGAGCGCGACACAGCAGCGGCACCGTCCGAGCGCGCAACTTTCGGAGCGAGAGCAGGTCGAGCAGACGGCGCAGGCCGCGTTCGAGGTCGTCAAGGTGCGTCCTTCCTCCCGCCTCGCCCCTCTTCTTCCACATCGAGTTCGTGTCCCTCATCAGTGTGAGAGTGCGCCTGACACGTTCCTCGCGCCCGCAGCACACTCTCGCCATGATCCCCTCGCTCCCGTCCTCCCTCTCCTCCCCCTCCTCGGCCGACCCTCCAACCTCGACCGGGCCCTCTCTCCTCTCGCTGCACCGCGCCCTCGCCTTCACGCGCTCGGTCGACCAGCTCGCGCACCGCGCGCGCGCCCCGAGGCGCGACGAGGACGTGTTTGGCGAGCACAACTTGACGAGCGTGCTCGGCGTCGTCGGCGAGTGGGCGGCGAGGGACGAGGCGAGAGGGGGGAGGTAGCCTTCTTGCGACGAGCATTGTCGTTCTCTCGAGAGATTTCTCTGTTGCTCTCGACCGTCGCGCGCTCGCGAGAGAGAGAGAAAGAGAGACGCCACGACAAGAGGCCTCGAGCTGCGAAAAGACGGCTCGTTCCGGCGAGCGCTGCATTGCAAGTGTCTATGGTGCACCAAACGTCGACAGAGAGGAAGGAGGACCGGCGGCGTAGTGCGCCTGGACGCCGGCGTAAGGCGGTCCGAGCGGGTAGCCGTACCCGCCCGGCGCGGCAAACGGCGAGCCCTCGGCCCGCGACGGCGGCTCGGCCGACCTGCTCGACGTCGACGGCGACTCGGACGAGGTCGTGGTGGACGCGAGCGACTTGCGGGTGCGCTTGCGCGGCGCGTTCTCGGTCGGTGGGCCGCCGAGGTCCTCCTCGGACTCGAGGCGGCGGATGAAGATGGTCAAGGCCGCAGCGTCTGCGCGAGAGCAAGGTCGTCAGGGTCGAGAGAGAGAGAGAAGGAAAGAGGTAGAGAGAGACGAGGACGCACACTTGTCCGGCAGCCAGCCGACCTTGAACCACTCGGGGCGGACGTGCGGATCTCGCGCCGTGAGCTCCTCGACCGTCTCGAAGCCGCGCCGCGCGAGGCTCGCGTTGGCCCGGCTACCGACCCGGAACGGCGACGCGATGTAGTTGTAGGTGGCGGGCGGAAAGGGAGGGAGAGGAGGGTTGGCGAGCGCGCGCTGCTGGTTCAGGACGACGCGGTCGGCCTTGACGCGCTGCGTGATGGCCTCGCCGAGGATCGTCGTCGCGTCGAACGCTTGACCGTTGACGGGCCACGGCATGACGCAGCAGAACTGCAGGGCGAAAAGGTGGTCAGTCTCGCAGGGCAGGGTAGACTCGAGGAGAGAGGGACGCACAAAGACGGTGCCAAGGTCGAACTGCGGGACAGGAAGACGGTCAGGACCGTCGTAGAGCGAGAAGAGAGAGACGAGAGGAGAGAGAAGGGCCTCACGTCCACCTCGGTGATGCTGAAGCCGAAAGCGACCCGGTTGGGCGGGCGCACGCTCGAGTCGGGGCCGGGCTCGCGCTCTTTGCCCTTGCCGCGCTTCGGGTGCCGCTTGCGAGGCGTCGAGTACATGCCCGTGATGTAGCGCTTGATGTTCTTGCCCTCGGGCGGCGGCTGTCGCAGGCGGGCAGGACCGGGTCAGTAAATCGCTCGAGCCTCGCGCGCCCACGAGTAAGAGGACGAGGGACGCACCTCTCGCAAGATGGTAGCCAGCTGGCCCCAGTGGTCGACCGTGACGGCTTCTGCCTCGCGGAACGACCGAGCGAGGCCGTCGCCTCGCAGGAGGAATTCGGGTCGGGCGACGACGGCAAGGCGCGAGTTGAAGTAGATGGCGCGACAGCGCGACTCGAGCACCTCGAGCTGGGCAGGAGGAACGTCTGCGACGGCGAGGACCTCACTGTAGGCGATGGGCGAAGAATGTCAGTCCCTGAACGCATGAGGGGGAAAGAGAGATTTGGGAAGGCGCACATGGTGACCTCGCCAAGCGCCGGGTTGCGCGCGTGCGACAGCTGGCACGTCTTGCGGCCGTCGGCTGTAGGGGAGGAAACGTGTGAGTAAGACGATGAGGTGGTGCCGGGCGAGAGTGAGGAAGAGGAGGACGCACGAAAGAGCTCCTTGCACCTCCACCGTCCGGGCGTAAGCCGCCCTCCTCCTCCACCACAGTCCGAGCAACACCGGAAGAGCGCCGAGCACCTCGCGCAGATAACCTCGACGGTGAAGCCGTGCGGCTGCGGCGGCGCCGGAACGACAGGAACGGCGGACCCGACGCCGCAGATAAAGTCGCACACGTCGCACCGGAGCCAGCTGTTCTTGAACTCGGTCGGCGCCTTTGCCGGCTCGTAAAGGAGGAGCGAGTTGTGCTCTGCTCGTGCCGCCGCCTCGTCCTGCTCCTGCGGCCGCGGCGACGTGCCGAGCCCTGCCGCGCTGCCCGGCGACGCCGACGGGCTGCCCGCCTCGGCGCCGTCGAGGCCAAGCTGCTCGAGCTTGTCGATCGCGGCCGACAGCGTCGCGTCGTAGCCCTTCTGCCGCTGCCGCACCGCCACCTTGCTCTGCCGCGCGACCGTCCCCTCGTCGGCGTAGCTCTGCGCGCCCGCCCGCACGACGCCCGCCTCGCCTTGCCGAGCGCCGAGGCACGCCCAGCACGACGCACCGAGGTCGAGCCTCGCAGGCTCGCGGACGACGCGGACGACGCTCGTCGGCGGCGAGCCCTGCTCGATCGCGTTGACGAGCTGCGGCGGGAGCGCGCGCAGGACGAGGCGCGCGAGGGTGCGCGGCTCGACGGCGCCCGACGGGTCGACGACGGTGCACGTTGCGCAACGCGCGAGGACCTCGATCGAGCTGACCTCCTTCTGCTGGTTGCGGTTGACCTTGCCGCTCGAGCGCAACAGGTCGCGCTCGACCGCCTCGTCGTCGCGGTCGGACGCACGCGAGAAGGCCGACGGGCGGGTACGACGCGACGTCGACGCCGAGGGCGGCGCACTTGGGCGGGCGGCGTGCGCTCCTGCGCCTCGCGCCGGCTTGCAGGCGAGCGGCGGCGGGAGCGTCTCGTGCAGGGCGCGCCGAATCGACGCGAGCGCGACGACTTGCGCGAGGTCCTCGTCCGCCTCGGGCGCGAGGAGGGGCGAGGGCGTGCGCTCGGGCGGCGGCGACGCTGGTGCAGGAGGAGCTGGCGGGACGTGGACGGGTCGGGCCGGGGTGGACGTCCCGGACCGCGACGCGGCTGTCGCTGACGGCGCGGAGGATGTGGAAGGGGCAGGGAGGGTAAAGGTTGTCGGGCGAGGTGGAAGGGGAGCGATCGAGGTGGGCGTGCCGAGTTGAGCGAGGGAGAACGGGTCGAGCCCAGCTCGAGGTGATGCCGCCGCGGGCCGGGATGGCGCCGCCGCAACCGAGCTCGGGCGCTCGGGAACGCTCATCGATGTCGTACCGTTGGGCACATAGCTGTGCCGGCGCACAGAGGCGAGGCTCGGGTCGTACGGGCGAAACTGGGGCGGCAGCGCGCTGTGCTCGCACGGGACGTGCGACAGGTGGCCGGCGGCGGGCACAGGCTGGTACTGGTGCGGGTCGGGGAGGTACCACATGCTCTGCTGCGGCGCGGCGCCGTCGTCTGACGCGTACACGGCGTAGTTGGCCTCGAGGTTCGGCGGCAGCGCCGGCTCGAACGTCTCGACCTGCGGGAACTCGACGCCGCCGCCGCCGTGAGGGGTAACAGCGTGCAGGTACGCTGTCGGTGTGCTGACGGCGCCCGTGCCGTCCGACTGGCCGACGTAGAACGACGGCGCTGCGAGCGCGAACGGCGGCGCGTCGGCGGCGACGGTGTGCGACTGCTCGCGACGGCGCTTCGGGGCGGCGCGCCGCAGCTCGCTCGCGTACGATAGGTCGTAGACGGGTTCTGGAGGCGGTGGCGGGTGCAGGTACTGGTCGTACGAGGCCGAGGGAGGGTGAGAAGGGAGGTTGGCGAAGGGAAGGCCGGCTTGCTGCGCCGTGTAGGGCGGCGGGTAGACGGCGTCATGCGGCGTGTAGTCGGCGAGCTGGTAGTGCTGCTGCCGAGGAACTGGGGCTGGAGGACCGTAGGCGGAGGAAGGGAAGCCGAGGTCGGACGGGTGCGGCTGGCTCGTCGAGAAAGGGTCGGCGAGGCCGGTCGAGGTCGACGCGGGCCAGCGCATCGAAGCTGGCGGCGCTGCGCCCATCCAGCTTGATCGCGCTGCGCGGCCTGCAGGCACGAACGACGACGAGGACGGGTAGTCGCCGCAGGTCGAGTCGACGAACTCGAGCGGCGGCTGCTCACGACGAGAGGGAGGAGTGAGCAGGGCTGCGTCGCGAAACAGACAGAGAGCTGGTCCTGGACGCACCTGGTAGCCGTGCTGTCCTGTCCACCCTGCTCCACCGGTCGCCTCCTCCTCCCCTCCCCATCCCGACAGCTGACCGTTGCCGCCGCCGTCGGCTCCCCCGCGTGCGGCGAGTTGCGCCCGGCCCGAGTCCGAGAGGTCCATGCAGCGCTGGCTGTGGCCGTGCGCGCGAGAGCCGCAGTGGCGGTGGTGATGCGAGAAAGCAGAGCGCGGCGGGCGAAAGAGGGATCTGAGCCGACCTTGGGCGGGCGGAGCGAGATGAAGCGGATCGCCTCGCCGCTCGCTCGTGCGGAGACGCCATCGAGAGAGTGGGTCGGCCTCTTTGCGCCGACCGCGGGCGACAGGGTTTCTTGCAGATCCTCGCGGCGAACCAGTAGCAACGCCCGGACCCCGCACTCGCCGCCGCGGTTCCCAAGCCTCGCTCTCGCGAGTCGGCCGAACTCTTGGGCGAGGCACAGCGTGCATCATGTCTAAACGTCGAAATGCAACCGCGTGGCACGCTTCTACACAGCGGCGTAGCCCAGGTTCGAGCGCGAGCCGCAAAGTCCGCCCCAGACTCGAGCTCGCGACACGCCGACCCTCCGCCGCCTCGCCCGCCTCGCGCATGCGCAACCGCTCTACGCCTCGTCGGCGACGTCGTCAACGAGCGCCGACTCGTCGTCTCGCGCAAAGACGCCCTGCTGCGCCGCCTCGAGCCGGCGCTCCTTGGCGTAGGCGACAAACTGGCCGAGGACGACCAAGTCGAGGAAGATGGTGCCGCCCGAGCCGAGAAGCCAGGGCGCGTTGACGAGGATGTGCTGAGGCGACGTGCTCGTGAGCAGGATGGACTGTGTGCGCGAGGGGAGTCAGCTTGGGAAGGGCGAGGAGGAGGAGAGGCCGAGAGAGAGGGAGGAACGGCGGGACGCACTGCAACGTAGGTGCCGTTGCCGCAGACGGCGAAGGCGAACATGAGGAGCGACAGGCCGGCGCACTTGGTCTTGCGGTTGAGGGCGAGTTGCGGCAGGCGCGAACCGACTGCGGACGCGCTCGAGGCCGAGTCAGTCTCGTCGTCCCGCCGTGCAGAACCCCCGAGAGAACGTAGAAGGGGAAGTAGGACGCACGGTACAGGAAGGCGCTGATCCAGCCAACGACCTGGGCGCTCGTGTCCCACACCTCCTCGACGCGGCCCTTCCTCGCCGCCTTGGCGTTGACGAACCAGGCAACCACGCCGACGACGAGGATGAGGACGAAGCCGCCGGCGTAGCTGAGGACGTCCTTGGTGTGCTGCAGCGCCGGCGAGAGGGCCGCCTCGAGCGGGGCGTGCGCCGAGAAGGACGACATGAGCGGCGTCTGCTCCGAGGCGATTGAGGGCGCGCCGTTGGCCTCGGGCGGGGCGAGACCGTCCGACGTCGCGAGCGACTCGTAAAGCTCGGGGTGCAGGCGGCGCTTGCGGCGGTAATCTGTGGCACGACGGCGCAACCCAGGGTCAGCTTGCGCCGACCTTTGTCGAGCGAGGACGGCGCGAGGACGTACAGAAGACCTGGAAGATGAGGATGACGTCGCAGAACGTGTAGTACCTGCATCGGGGGTGCGGCTGAGAGTCAGTAAAGGGGCGAAAGAGGCGAGGAAAGGGTGAGGGACGCACAGGGCGAGGATGATCACGGTCGGGATGAGGCCTTGCCAGAGCGAGCCGAGGAGGTTGGTGATGTCGCCGGTGAGCCACTGCGAGGTGAGAGAGAGTCAGTTCGCGGTACGAGTCTGCTCGAAAGAGGGGAAACACTCACGATGGCGAGGAAGAGCAACGAGAGCGACTCGCCGCTCTGCTCTTTGTAGCAGAGAACGATCTGATCGACGGACCTGCGGTTAGAACCCGTTCTCCGTCATTCATGCCGTTCTCGTAGTTGAAGAGGGACGCGCCGGATCAGTGTACACCTGCGAGGGAGGTAGACGAGAGGGACGAGGAGGGCGAAGGGAGAAGGGGAGGAGGAGAGGGGCGAGAGAAAGGTCAGCGGCGGGTCGTGCAGGTGCACAGGGTGACAGTGAGGGACGCACAAGGATCCATGAAGCGATGCTGGCCCATCCCACTGCGCTTGCGAGCCGTGCATGGCCGTCTGCGCAACCTCGCCCAAGAAGGTCAGCTCGGCTCTCCCTCTCGGCCACCTGAGAGAGGGGCGACGGACCGTACACCCGGTTGGGAGGGTCATTGGGCCCTGGCGGCCCTGGCGGTGGCAGGCTCTTGAGCGCGTCGACCGGGCTCGCGTTCGAGAAGGAGGCGGCGGCGATGACGGCGATGAGGGCGAGGACGGCGAGGGCGCGGCCGCTGAGTAGTGTCCGTGTCATGCTGGGCGCAATCGGTGTGCGCTTGCGAGCAAGAGAAGCAGCAGCGAGTGTCGAGTGACGAGCGAGGTGACCCACGACCGCTTTCTCCTCCCCCGCCTCCTCCTCGTCCGACTCAAAAGCGGGCGCGCGATCAACCCTTGCTGTGCGCAGGCTCTCGAGCAGCTTTGCGACGAGTGAAAGGAGGTTGCAAAGCAGAAAGGAATAGAGCTACACTGGTCTACCAAAGAGACGACTCGCACCACTCGCGCACTCGGACCTCGCTCTCGCGACCCGCCGCCGTCGCCTCGCCCGCCGCGCAGTCGCCGCCGGCGGCCGTCAACTGAAAGTGCCGAATTTCTTGAACTCGAGGCCCTTGCTCTTCTCCTTCTTTTTGCCGAGGCCGAGCGCCGCCATGATGCCGCCGCCGCCGCTGCTCGCGCCGCCGCTGCTCGAGCCTTTGTCTGCCGAGCTCGCCGAGTCCTCGCGGCGCGCTTTGTGCGCCTCGGGCGCCGTCACGATGCGCTCGAGCGCCGAGCCGCTCAGGGGCCCGAGCCCGCTGCCGCTGCCGCCGCCGGCGCTGCCGGCCGTCGACGACGTGGCCGTGCGCGTCGTCGTCGTCGACATGGCGTTGGTCGCGGGCGGGAGGAAGCGCCGCCGCTCCTCCTCGGTGAGGAGCGAGACGTAGGACCGGCCGCGCTTGTGGTCCTGCAGGCGGCGCTCGAGCGCCTCGCGGACCTTGGCGTCGGGGCGGACGACGACGACCGGGACCGGAGAACGAGCGACGGCCCAGCTGTGGAGAGGCGAGTCGTGAGTCAACTGCTTGACCCAGAAGGACTGTCGTCTCGCCAATTGGAGGGGGACAGGACAAGGGCGGGGGGGCAGGGACGCACCGCGAGATCGAGCCCATGAACGCCGACTTGAAGAGCGAGTCGGGCCGCCCTCGGGTGCCGACAATAAGCGAGTCGGGCTTGTAGATCTCGATCATGCTGCGTGAGGGAAGGTCGCGAGGGTAGGGGAGCGCGGGAGGAAGGGGGAAACGGACGAGGATCAGTGCGGGCTCGCGAGGATGATGCCAAGGGAGGAAGAGGAGGGCGGACCGGTGGATGGTCTCCTCTATCGGGCCGATGGCGAACTCGACGATGATCGAGATCTGCAGCACGAGGCGAGGCTCGAGTCAGTCTCGCGCCGTCACTCGGGCGGCCCGCCTCTCGTCAAGGACGAGGAGGAAGGCGACGGCGGGGCGCGACTCACGTGTTTCCGCTCGCCGTTCTTCTCCATGAGGTTGTGCAGCACCTTCTCGGCCTCGTCTCGCGCCTCCTCCATGCTCGCCCGCCAGACGTTGTGGGCCGACGAGCCGGGCTCGATGACGCGCAGGACGACGACCTCGTCGCTGTCCTCGACGAACGACTGCAAGAGCCAATCGGTCGCGTTGACCGAGTACTCTGCGAGCGAGACGAAAGACCGAGGACCATGAGAGGGAAGAGGGAAAGGGCGGAGAGAGACGGTCAGGGTGTGCTCGACGAGGATGAGGGAGGGCGAGGAGAGAGAGGAGAGCGCACCGTTGAGGTCAGTCGCGACGAGGAACGTGCGGCTCCATCGAGTGCGGCAGTAGTCGGCC
This sequence comes from Rhodotorula graminis WP1, assembly GCF_001329695.1. Taxonomy (NCBI): domain Eukaryota; kingdom Fungi; phylum Basidiomycota; class Microbotryomycetes; order Sporidiobolales; family Sporidiobolaceae; genus Rhodotorula; species Rhodotorula graminis. The sequence continues at coordinate 215,580 of NW_017264947.1, forward strand.
GACTTGGCCGCGAGCGTGAACGAGTAAGCGACACCTGCGGGCGAGGACGAGGATGGTCAGCCTCGCGGCGAGAAGGTGGTCGAGTACGGTGAGCGAGGACGGACCGGTACCGCCTCCCGTCGCCTTGGCCTTGTCTGCGAGCTCCTCGCCCGCGCCCCACGTGTCGAACCCGACCCTGCGCTTGAACTGGGTGCCCCTGCCGCCCGCGTTCCCACTCGCCGGCGTCCTCGCCTCGCTGTCGCCCGCCGTGCTCGCGCGCTCCGACCCATCGACAGCCGTTGTGCTCGTGCTCGCTGAGACGCCGCCGAGCGCCAGACTGCTCAAGCTGCCCTCGACGGTCCCCCCACCCGGCGCTGCCCCGCGCGGCGCACCGCCACGACCTCGGGCGTCCTCGTCCTCGGCCGGGTGGTGCTTGAGGATGCTGTGTAGGGCCGGTGGGGAGCCGACAGGGCTCGAGATGGGCGAGGTCGGGCCGAGGGACGACAGCGAGTTGGAGGACGAGAGGGTGGGTCGGACGAGGAGGCCGCGCTCGCGCGAGGTGGACCGCTGTCGGTCGACGAGGGGGCGCGCGGAAGAGGCCATGCGAGGTGCGGGCGAGGCTCTGCGCTGGTCGGCGTTGGCTCAGAGGGGCGAGGAGGCGGCGAGCGGTGACGAGGCGATTGGCGACGGTGGGGGAGGAGAGCCAAGCGGCGAGGGCGTCTCGAGGGCTGGAGCTGGGGGAACGCAGACGGCGTGTGTATAGAGCAGGTCGGGGCTGCAGCACGACCCTGGCGCAAGAGGGCGGCGTGAGGGGAGGGCGAGATGAAGCGACCTGCCTCCCCTCGAATCCGCCAAGGCTCGCCTCGAGGGTCGCGCACTTTCCCTCATCGACTGCTTCTCGTTGCACTGCTTCTACAGAGCTCGCGACAAAGCGCCGAGCTACGACAATCGAGCCGAGAGCGAGGGCGGCAGTCCGCAGATCCGGCCCCTCAACCGTTCTCCTGTCGAGACGAGCAGCAAAAAGAGAGCGAGGAGAGCGGAGCAAAAGAACAATCGGAGGAAGCCCGACAGCGCCAACCAGGAGTGGAGTGGAAGGGCCATCGCGGCGGCCAGGAGGGCAAGCCCGAGAACTGACCGCGCCGGCGGCTAAAGATTAATGTGATTGAATGAGATCCCCGATGGGGATCTACCAGTAATCACACTGGTAAGAACAGATACTACACTTGATCTAAGCCAATAGGCCAGAAAGGTTACCAGTCGAAGGCCGAAACTCTCAGCCGGTTCGAACAAGGAAAGGTCTACTTTGCAAACACGCGCACAACGCATTCTCGTCCTGCTCTTCTCGCGTCTCCTCGTCTCAACAACCTCTCGCCGTTCAAACGGCCACGGTCTGCGTCTCGAGCACTTTTCTCTGCATGGCTGGCGAGGCGCCCTGTTGCGCTGCGAGGAGAGCGCGCGCCGGGAACTCGTCGGAAAGCGGAACTTGCTTCTTCTCCTCTCTCGCCTCGCGTCGGTTCGCAGCATTTGCATCGGCGCAGCCGTACTTCAGAAGCTGCTCAAAACGCTAAGCCGGGGAGCGTCCGCGCCGAGCGAGAGAAGCGTCAGGGAAGACCAATCGCGAGTCGCGCAGGAGAGACGATCGAGAGGTGCTTCCTGGTGACCGCCGACCGCTCGTCTCGTCCTCGCTGCTCTTCCCTGTCGGTCTGCGAGAGTCTACAAGTGCAGCAAAAGACAAACAGGGCTCGTACTTGCTCCCTGACCGCGCTGAACGTGGCCAGCAAAAATGCATTGGCCGGGAATCGAACCCGGGGCTAGGCAATTCAGCGAAAGGCTGGCAATGCCCAATTTTGCCACTAAACCACCAATGCTTCGATTATCAGCCGGGCCACATTGTGCGTCCGCTCCGCACACTTTAGTAATGTTTTCGTCTCGCCCTCAGGCAGCCTCTTCCCGGCGCCGATCTGCGTCTCGCAAGGACCAGCACGTTTCCGTAGTACCTCGCATGTTCGGGAGAGCTGCTGCGGGCGCTCGGCGGGCCAAAAAGCTGAGACGGCGCACAGTCCTCTCCTTCCTCGCCTCGACGACTTTGCGGCCTCTCGAATCTCTCGCTTGCGACTCTTCCTGTCGAGCGACAGCCTTCACTCGTCGCATGCAGTGTATCGACCTCGCTCCGCGACGATCGCGAGCTCTCTGCCCGCCGATTGCTCGCTCGGTCCTTCGCTCGGCTCTGCGCCTCTCTTTCTTGCTCTCGTCGTTCAGGCCCGGTCTTTTCAGCTATACATTGCGACTCGCTGCAGGTATACGCAGCGGCGGCAGAACGGGACGCTCGGCGGGTGGCAGGGCCGGCGGGTCGTACAGCTCTTGCGGCCTGAGCGCAGGTTCGCCTCGGTCCGGCTTGTCGAAGGCGAGAGCTGCGGCGACTGTACAAGGAGAGGAACGAGTCAATGTCTGCTTGAACGAGATGAGAGAGGTAAGGCGGACGCACGAGCGGGGGCGTAGAAGGCGAGTCGAGAAGGAGGACGAGGTTGAACTTGAGAAGGCCGAGGTACTCGCGACTCGTTGACGCCGTGATCGGGTAGAGGCGGTCCTGCAGATGGGCGAACGTGATGTTGAGGAGGCCGGAAGCTCGATCGGCGGGCGACAGGATCTGCAGAGGGAAGGGCAAGCTCGTGAGCCGTCGTCGAGCGAGCCAAGCAGAACTCGAGGACTTGCCTCGACCAGGCTGTGGCGCTCGTCCCGCCCCAGCTCCGGCAGAGCCCGAGAACACAGGGCTATACGACACCTGGCTGTCGACATTGGCTCCGAGCCAGCGTGCCAAGAAGCTGGCTCGCCCGCTCGCAGGCGACTTGACCGGCTCGAGCGCGGCGTCGCTCGTCGGCCTCGACTTGTGAAGATCGCTCGACCTTGCCCTGGCCCCGAGGAGCCTCCAGACGAGGTACCCGACGAGGACAAGGACGAGCTGCAAGCCGAGGACGCTGGCGACCGTGATTCCGACGACGGCGAGGGTCGGCAAAGCGACGTCGCTGCGAGCGCAGTTTGCGGGTCAGGGATCGAGTGTCGAGTAGAACAGACGTCGAGACGCACGCCATGCTCACGGGAAAGTACCTGAGCAGAAGCGACAGCAGGTGCAGGTCGCAGAAATGAGAGGAGCGAGGAAGCAGAGGTGCCCCGGCTCGCTCGCGGAAGTCCCGCGGACGGACGGCTGCACAGGGGCTCCGAGTCTCGGCGACGTCCCGAGACGTCAATGTCAGAGAATTGCGCGACAAGCGGGCAGGCAAGGAGAGAGGCGAGTCGAGAGCTGCGGTAGCGATTTGCCGAGAAGCTGCCGTCCAGTCACCCGGCTGCATCCGTCGTGTGCGAGAGGGAACAAGCCAGGAAAGCTGCAGATGACTAGAGCGCGAATGCCAACGGTCGACGGCGGTCGACGGACCTTTGTTGCAAGAGGTGCGTGCGCCGACTTTGTCCGGTCTCCTTACGGCCGTTCCTCCGCCGGGCCCTCCTCGATCGTGCGATCGACGTGTGACGCACACGAGCGCAACGTGCGCAAACAGAGGGTGCGTGGGCACACTTCTCCTGTGCGCGGCCCCGCCGTCGCTCGCGCCTCGTCCGTGGCGCGCGCGCCGCTCCCCCCTCGCTTCCTCTCTTTCCCCTCTTTCCCTCCACCCGCCTCGCGTCGAGCGACAGCGCTGCGCTCGCAAGCCATGCTGCCTACCGACATCGCCGTCGCGCCGACGTTTGCCACCAACGACGACGGCGCACCGTTCCCTCGCCCGTCCGCCTCCGCCTCGATTGGCCTCGAGGACGACCGCGGCGCGCCCTCGGGCGACGGCACCTCGCGCAACCGCTCAAACGCCTCGGTTCGACACCTCAGCTGCGAGAAGTGCGTCAAGCCTCTCTCTCTCTCTCCCCCTCTCAGTCCAACCCAGCAAGCTGACAAGTCTCTCGAGCAAACAGCTGCCGCGTGCGCAAGATGAAGTGCAGCCGCCAGTCGCCCTGCCTCTCGTGTCGCAGCCGCGGCGACAAGTGCGTCTGGATCGGCCAAGCGCCCAACGGCAGCGCCGATGAAGACGAGCTCGAAGCTTCAACGAACGAGGTCAACCGGCTCAAGAAGCTCGTCGACCTCCTCCTCGCTCGCCTCGAGGAGCAGGACGAGGCCGAGCAGCAGCTCGAGTTCTACCAGCACGCGCAGCAGCCGCCTATCGCGCCGCCGCCGCCGCCGCCGCACGGCCAACGCCGTCCGAGCGACGACGGCCCGCTCCCGCCCAACTACACGCACCGCGGCGGCAGCGGGTACGGCTCGGTCGGCCCGAGCGCAGCGTCGCCGAGGACGGAGCAGCACCCGCGGTGGAGCACGTCGGGCCCTGCTGGCGCCCCGAGCTTCGGCGGCGCAGGCGGCAGCGGCGGCGCTCGCTCGCCGCACGTCGGCTGGGGCGGCGACATCCCTGTCTCGCCGATGCAGGGCGTGCAGCTGCAGTCGCCGCAGTTCGGGCGCCGGCCGAGCAGCTTTTCGCACCACGGCCTGCAGCACTCGTCGATGGCCGAGTCGGGGCAGCAGCGAGGCCCGTCGTTCGGTGGCACTGGCGGCGGCGGCGGCGGCGAGTACGGCAGAGGGCCGCAGGGTGGAGCGGTGTTGCCGCCTGGTGCACGCGCGGTGTACGGCCAGCAGTCGGGCGAGTCGCAGCGGTCGGGGTGAGGGGGAGGAGGAACTTCGCGTCGGCGAGGAGGGGTCGACGGGTCGACCGCTCTCTTGGATATCTCTCTCTCTTTCTCTCTGCAGTACCCGGACCCGTGTGTAACTAGCTCTCGTCAGTACATGGCTCGAGTGTCGCGCACCGCCAGCTGTCGAGAGTGTGCCCGGTCGATCACGGTTTCTACGTACGCCCGGCCTGTCCCTCGGAAGCTTGTCGAGACCGAGGCGGCCGCTTCGCTGCGCGAGGTTGTCGTCGAGCCCGAGGAGCTCTGCCGACGACGTCTCTGGCTCGCGAGACGGGAGAGAGCATGCGCGCATGCGCGCATCGGCGCGCGTGCGCGTTGCCTCGTGGGGCCCACTTTGGCCGAGCGCGCACCGGCCGGCTCGTGCGTCACGGTCGGCCCGCCTCCACTGCGCGTTCGTCGTCGTCGACGGCGACGAGAAGCTCGCTCTCTCTCCCGCACAGCACCCTTTCCCTGCACCTCCATCTACCGACATGTCCAACCTTCAGTTCCGCGGCTACTCGATCAAGGACACCGCCAAGTGGACCGAGTTCGAGGTTCGCGACTTTGAGTGCGTCCCGCTTCCTCCCACTCTCGCCAGCTCGTGCGCCGCGACTGACAGCCCTCGAACTTGCAGGCCCATGGGCGAGCGCGACGACACGATCGACATCGAGGTCAAGTTCTGCGGCATCTGCTCGTGCGCCCACCTCCTCCTCCTCTTCCTCGAGTCGCCGTTCCCGAGCTGACTTTGCCCCGTTCGCGCACAGGTCGGACGTCCACACCATCACTGGCGGGTGGGGCGACATCAACACGCCTCTCGTTAGCGGCCACGAGGTCGGCGGTATCGTGCGCAAGGTCGGCAAGGGCGTCAAGGACTTCAAGGAGGGCGACCGTGTCTGCGTCGGCGCCCAGATCGACGCGTGCGGCAAGTGCCGCCAGTGCGGCGACAACCAGGAGAACTACTGCCCCGAGCAGGTGCGTCTCGACTCGTCCCTTCCGAGCGCTCGAGCCGTCCTGACGTCGCTTTCTTCCGCCAGGTCGACACGTACAACGCCCCGGCGTGGGACGGCAAGATCACCCAGGGCGGCTACTCGACGGCCATTCGCGCTCCCGAGAAGTTTGTGTTCCGCGTTCCTGAGGGCGTCGAGCTCGAGGACGCTGCCCCGTGCGTCCCCTCCTCGTCAATCGACCTTCCCAAACTCGGTTTGAGCGCTTACCGACGACTTTCTCTCGCAGGATGGCGTGCGGCGGCCTCACGGTCTTCTCGCCGATGCACCGCTTCGGCGTCAAGCAGGGCATGAAGGTCGGCGTCGCTGGTCTCGGCGGCCTGGGCCACTTTGGTGAGCCTGAACCCTCTCTCTCTCTCTCTCTCTCTCTCTGTCTGTGCCTCGCAACGTACTGACGCCCACCGCCATCGCAGCCGTCATGTTTGCCGTCGCGATGGGCGCCGAGGTCACCGTCTTCACGCACCAGCAGGACAAGGTCGAGGACGCCAAGAAGATGGGCGCGAGCGACGTCGTCCTCACGACCGAGAAGGACTGGCAGAAGAAGTACGCGTTCGCGTTCGACTACATCCTGTGCACGATCGACGTCTCGAAGGCGCTCCCGCTTGAGACCCTCACGTCGATGCTGTACGTCAACGGCCAGCTGCACCTGTGCTGCATGCCCGACGACCCGATCGAGGCCTTCAAGACGCAGTCGCTCGCGGCCAACGGCGCGTCCATCTCGGTCAACCACATCGGCAACAAGATCGAGGCCGAGGCCATGCTCCGCCTCGCCGCCGAGAAGGGCGTCAAGGCCTGGAAGGAGATGATCCCGATGAGCCAGGTCAGCAAGGGCGTCCAGGGCGTCAAGAACAACGACGTTCGCTACCGGTGCGTCTCTCGTCTCTCTCTCCTCCTTCTCGCATTCTCGACGGCGAGCTCGAGACTGACAGTTCCTCGTTGCCCGCCCTGCAGCTACGTCCTCACCCAGGACCTCGCCTGAGCGCTGTCGAGCGCTCTCTGTAGATAGCAACGAGCCGCAACGCGATCATGTTTCGCGAACTGTCTATTCTGCTGCACCGAGAGCGAGCTACAGACCCTGCAAGAAGCCCGCGAGGCCGAGTCCGCCTGCCGCCTTCTCGCCCTGCTCGCGCTTCTTCTTGGCCTCGAGGAGCTCGGCGAGCCCGGATGGCTGCTTTGGCCGCTTGCGCTTCTTGGATGCGGCGGTGGGCGCCGACGTGGGCGTGGGCGTGGACGTGAGGGAGGGAGAGGCGGCAGTCGAGAGGGAGGGGGTCGAGCGGGAGGTGGAAGCGGCCGAGGCGGGCCGCGACGGCTCGACAGGCGGCCCAGGAGGGAGGGAAGTTGATGCTGGACTCGGTCGAGGCGGACGAGAGGTGGCGGGAGCGGCAGTCGAGGTCGACGGAGGAGGGAGGGCCATGGTCGTCGTCGGGGGAGGCGGACGGCAATTCGAGGCCGGCTCGTCTCGCCCGGGTCGTGTCGCTCGGCCAGCAGCAGCGCGAGTCGGACTCGCTCCTCGAGCTGGAGCCGCCGGCCTGGCCGACGTCGAGGCGAGCGCCGTCGGGTGGACCGCCTCGAGGCGCCGCTGGAGGGCGACTCGACGACGCTTCTTGACCGGCTCGAGCGCGCCCTTGCCCATCGTCGTCGCCGCCGCCGCCAATGCCGGAGCAGCAGGGCCCACCGCCTCGCTCGCACGCCTCGACACGGCGCCGCATCCGCCGCACGCCGACCAGAGCTCGCCGCGCTCGACCCACACGCTCGCGTTGATGCCGCCGACGAGCTGTGCGCGACACGCTCGACACTGGATGCCGCCTCGAGGTGCCAGGTGGCTGCTGCCCTGCGTCGCGGCGGCGAGGTGGTGGCTGGCGGCGGACGACAGTCGAGGGCGGGGCGATAGGACGAGGGGGAGGCGCGAGAGGAAGGCGAGTGTCGGGGCGTCGACGGGCGGGTCCATGTCGGTGTGCGAGCAGCAAGCTGAGCTGGGTCGAGAGCAGCAGCAGCAGCTCGCCTGGCTTGCGGTCGAGGAGCGAGAGCAGATGGAGCGAGCCAATCTCTCTCATCGCGCTCGACGCGCCCCACTCGCTGTGGCCTGCGCAGCGGTCAGGTGCACAGCTGCACCGCTTGACTGTGCGCGACTGCGCCGTGCTCGTGCCGACGCTCGAGCTGTACTCGCGCTTCTCCTCCTCATCTCGCCCGGGCGGCGCCCTCGCTCGGCTTCTCGGCGCGCTTGCGCAGCTCTCGAGCGTGAGGCACCTGCACTCGATCACCGACCGGTGACCGCGTGGCCGTGCTTCCATTGCGGGGGTCTCGAGGAGCGAGCGCAGCGACGTCCGTCCCTCCTTCTTCCGAGCGAGCCGCCGCCGCCGCACCTCGTGGGGCGCAGTTCGACAGGGCGGGACCTGGGAGCAGTCGAGCTTACGCGTCGCCAGCTCTCAAGGAGCACCGTGGCGCCGAGCTCCTCGTCGTCGTCGTCGAGCTCTCCTCTGCTCGGAGCGGCGACCGGCTCGCGACGTTCGCTCTTGGCCGAACGTGCGCTACCGCCCACGGTCACGCACCGATCATTCGGACGAGACGGCGAGGAGGAGGAGGCAGGCCCGCGAGCGCCCACAGTCTCGGGAGCTCGGTCGTCGTCGACTCGCCGCCGCCGCTGCAGCTCGACGCACCACGCTGCGCTCTCGCTGCGGGTTATCTCGATCTCTGCCGCACTCGGCAGCAGCTCGATCAGGGTCACTTCGCGCCCACCTCGACGGACGACAGCGCTCGAGGCCCGTCCCCCGCCGGCGCCCGCTCGCCGTCGTCTCGAAGCTCTCGCCCTCCTTCTTCCCCGGCTCGCTCTCCTCGCTCTCCCCCGCCCAATCGCCCATCTCGCCTCGACACGATGCCCAAGGTGCAAGGCGTCCTGCGCAAGTCGGGTGCGCGCGACAACCGCAACGTGCGGCACCAGTCGTGCGAGGGGGTGAGTCCTTCTCCAGCCTCTCGCGTTACGTTCACCTGCAACCTTACACTGACTCGTTCACTCGCACGCAGTGTCGCAGGCGCAAGATGAAGGTGCGTCCGGCCCTCCTGGAGCGGGCCTTCCCACTTTCCTCTGTCCTCGAGCTGAACTCTCTCTCCCCATCTCGCCCTCGCAGTGCTCGAGGACCATGCCCTGCATCGCGTGCGAGGTTCGCGGTCAAAACTGTGTCTGGCTCGACAGCAAGCCGACGTGCGTCCACAGCTCGTCCTCCCTAGTCACCCTCGGACCCCTTCCCTCTCGGCCGTCACTCACTCTCGCGCGCACGCACAACAGGCACGGCCTGTTGCAGCCCTCGCTCCACGAGACGCAGGCCGAGATCGTGCGCCTCGAAAAGGTCATCAAGCAGCTGCAGGCCCTCGTCGCCGAGAAGGACGGCTGCCCGCTCCCTCTTCCCGACGACCTCGTCCCGCCGACGCCGCCCCACGCCCTCGACGCCCTGCCGCAAGGATCGCCGCCGTCCGACCCGCAGCAGGACTTTGACCTCGCGGCGGCCGTCGCCCACTTTGGCGGCGCGTCGTCGCTGACGAGCGCGCCCTCGTGGGTCCCGTCGAGCTGGACTCGCGTCGACGACGGCTCGGCGCCGTCGCCGTCGTTGCCGCTCGAGGCCCTGCCCTGGGCGCGCACCCACGTGGACGAGCCTCGCCAGCTGTACGACTCGACCGTGTCGTACGCGACCTTGCTCGCGAACCCGGTCCCGGCGCTGCACGGCCCTCTTCCGGGCGCCGCCGCGGCCGCCGCCTCTGCCACCACGGTGATCGGTGCCGGCTCGTCGCCGACCATCACCTCGCCGTCGTCATGGGCGATGGCGCACGAGCGCGCGACGACCTGGCCGTCGCCGTCGTCGTCAAGGCGAGGCGACTTTGTCGTCGACTCGGCGTTCGCGCCTCGTTCCTCGTCGTCGTCCTTCTCGCCGCACCCTGCCCTGTCGTCGGCCACCCTGTCCTACTCGCACCTCGCACCTCTTCCGCTCTCGCCTGCGCCGGTCTCGCCTCCGCATCGCCTGCCCGGCCGCGAGACGATCTCGGCCATGGTCCACGGCGTCCGGGTGCAGGCGCCGCCCGCAGCGGCAGACGCGCTCGGCCTCTCGATCGAGAGCACGCAGGGTGCGGGTGGCTCGATGCGCAAGATGGATGCGCTTGCGTGGTCGCTCGTCATGGGCAGCCTCGCGCAGTAGGCTCGTCCTCAGGTCGGTCGCGCCGGTCGCGCCCTCTCTTTCCCTCGCACCTCTTATCTCTCTTCCTCCCTGTCGTAGCCACCTTCTCTCCTCTCTCTCACTCTCTCTCGCACTCTTCTCCTGCCTCGGTCCCGTTAGTCACCTTCTCCCGGTCGCCTCGCAATGTCACCTCGTTCGCTCGCCCGTTCTCCACAAAGGAAGTGCTCAGACCGCTTCCTCGCTCTCGCAGACAGGGCAGAGAGAGAAGAACAGATCCGTTGCACAAGACGAGACCGAAAGAGAACGACGACGACGCTCGTCGAGCCCGCTCCTGCGCTCCTCCCTCGCTCGACGTTCTCGGCCCGGCTCGACGACCGCCTCGGCCACCAAACGAAGCTGCTCGCGCGAGCTACGAGTCGGCGTGCTGCATCGGCGGCAGGCGCAAGGGCGGGAGCCTCGTCGAGCGCCGGTCCTCGTCGCTCGGACCCTCGCCCTCGCGGCTCGACAACGACGCCCGCCCGCCCGGCGAGTCGAGCCCGGCGATGGCACTCAGGCTCGCAAAGCCGGCGAGCCTCGGCCCGGGGCCCTTTGGCGCTGCGCTCGGCGGCGACGAGGACGCCGACGAGCGTGGCGCCGCGAGGCGGAACGGCGGGAGGGTCGGGGCCCTGTCGCCGTCGGCGCAGGACGACGAGGGCGGTGCGGCCGAGGCAGGGGTCGTCCATGCCGTCGAGGCGGTGCCGAGGGGCGAGGCGGCCGACGACAGGCTCGTGACGGCCGACGAGAGGTGCATCGAGCGGTAGGCGAGGGCGGGGATGGCGAGCGGCGCGAGGGCGGCTGGCGATGCGCGTGGTGCCGTCATGACGGGAGCGCCCAGCGAGGGAGGTGACCACTTGATCGGGTTGACGGACGAGGTCGGGCGTGGCGGAGGATGCGGGGTCGACGTGCTCGAAGCGGGCGACGAGGTGACGAGGCCGCTCGCCGCTGACGTGCTCGTCATGCGTGCGGCGGCGGGACCGAACAGCCGAGTGGCGTGCTCGAGCGGTACCGAGGTAAACGCCGAGTTGTCGCCGTGCTTGGGTGCAGGAAGAGGAGGAGGTGGAGGTGCGGGCGAGGACGGCTTGGCCGGCGGTGGCGACGCCGACCTGGACGGCACGGGCTCGCGCGCCTGCGCCTGCTGCAGCGACGACCACGACGCAGCGACGTCGTACTCGCCGTAGCGCCGCGGCGGCGGTGGCGGCGGCGCCGGCGTTGACGAGGCGGGCGCGCGAACGGGCTTGTGCGGCCGAGTCAGCGTCGACGCAGCTCGAGGCGTCAGCGCGACGCACGGTGCGGCGTCCCGCCCGCAGAGCACCTCGGCGAGCGGTCGCTTGCTCGGGAGCCACATGCCCGGGGGCATGGTGCGCTTGGCCTCGTCCTCGAAGAGCTGGTCGGCGACCCGGCTCAAGTCCTCGAGCTCGTCCTGCGACAGGCCGAGGCGCCGGGCGAGCATGAAGGCGTGCTGCTTGAGGCGCGTGATGTCGGCCAGGTTCTTGTCGAGGCGCATCGAGAGGCTGCGAGGCGATGGCGGAGGAGGGGGTCAGTGCGTTCGTCGGCGGCGTGAGGAGCGACGCGGGCGCAAAGACGCACAACGGGTCGACACAGGGGCCCGAGTAGGTGCACGGTTTGCCGCGAAGCCGACCTGTCGACGCGCTCGGGATCAGTCTAGGCGCGAGGGAGAGACAGAGAGAGAGCGAGGACGCACAGTTGCCGCAAGGTCGAGACCGGTCGCACTGCGCGTTCGCACGAGGGTCAGGGTCGTCGCAAAGACACAGAGTGGAAAGGTTGAGGGCGCACCTTGGTCTTGCGGGTGCGGCACCCGTCGCAGTTGCGGACGTTGGACGCCTGGCGCGGGACGAACACGCCGCGAGCCCGGCCTTGAGGCAGACCTTTGTCGCCTTGCTCGTCGATCTTGCGCCGCTTGATCGCCTGCGCCTCGTCGTCGTCGTCGCCCAGGACCTCGGCTGAGATGCGCGCGAGCGTCTGGAAGCGGTCGGCGAGTCGGCCGGTCGAGTTGGCGGGCGAGGCGAGCGGCGGGTCGTCGTCCTCGACGCGGCCACGCTTGTGCGGCACGTCGCCGTAGTAGGTCGGCGGTGGCGAGGTGGACATCGTGTGGCGGAAGGAGGGGGCGATGGCGGAACGACGAGGGAGGGTCCGAGGAAGGCGGACGACGGACTTGAGGCCGACGTCGGCGAGGGGCAGATCTCCGAGTGAGCGGCTTTGGTGCGGTGCGACGACCGGGTGGACGAACAACGTCGACCGGCGGTGACGGGCGAGGATTCGAGGCTTGACGACGACGACGACGAGGCGAGTCGGAGAGCAGGTCGAGGAGGAAGAGGAAGCGAGAAGCAGAAGCGAGCAGAGGCTAACTGGCTGCGGGGCGCGGACTTGCCGCCGCCGACCCATTGCCGCCATTCACGAGACGGTCGCACGCCCCTCGCCCGAGGCGTGAGCGGCTCCGGAGCCGGCGCGGACGTCTCGCGACGAGGGACAGACAGGAGGCGCCTCTCTGACGGATCGGCCGCGTTGCGAGGCTGGCCTCGCTGCTCGTCATCGGCGCTCGTCGGCGCGAAGCCGATTGGAGGTCGACGAGCAGGAAGACGGGCGCGAGGGGAGCGAGGAGGGGGAGGAGGAGAAGGAGGGAGCCGAGATCTCGGGGCGCGCAGCTGCTCGGGCAGACCTGTCGAGCAGCTCTCTTCGACAGCGTATGTCGCTCCAGCAAGCTCGCTCGAGAGCTGCCGGTGGAGGAGGAGAGCCGGTGACGAGGTTGAGGGACCCCCGGCTCTCTGACGTGCCCGCCACCGCGCCCTCGCCGCTAGAGCTGCCGAGCACGAGCCCAGCTGCTCTCAGCGCACTTGCTGCGATGTCCCACCGCGCACCAAGCACCCGCGCGACGCCCGCCAGCCTCCCCTCGCCCACGCCCGCTCCGCACTCTCTCGCTCGCGACGACCTCGACGACACGACCCGCAAGCTGCGGTGGGGGGACGCGCAGGTGCACGAGGTAGACGAGGTGGACGACGGGCACGCCGCGAGGACGGCGCAAGGGCAGCAGGAGGACGACGAGGTCGGCGAGCGGGACGAGGTCGAGGGCGGCGTGCTCGCCATCACGTCAGTCAAGGGCAAGGTCGGCTGCTGCTTCTACGACCCGGTCACCGACAAGCTCTCGGTCCTCGAGGACCAGCAGGACTCGGCCGACTGGGACTTGACCGCCCTCCGTGCGCCCCGAGTCCTCGCTCCTTGTCGTCGAGCAGGGCGCAAAGCGCCCTTCTCTGATCCTGCTGCCCCTCCTCAGTCGTCGAGCAGCTCCTTCCCGCCACCGTCATCACGTCGTCGACGGCGGACGCAGCCTTCCTCGAGACTCTCGACGCTCAGCTCGCTGCGCTGCCGGCCAACGCCTTCTCGTCCGCCGCGTCTACCTCGGGCGTCACCGGCGACACCAACACGCGCCTCGAGTACCGTCCTACTCGCGAGTTTTACGCCGGCCAGGGCAAGTACGCCCTCTCGCAGCTGCACATCCACGAGGGCGGGTGGTACGCCTCGGGCGAGCGGGAGCGCGACGACTTCGACTCGGGCTACGACTCGGGCCTCGGCGTCGACGGCGATCTCGAGCAGGGCTTCAACGACGCGTACGCGTTCGACGATCGGCCGACCAAGCGCAGGAAGACGAGCGCGGCGGGCAACCCGGACGGCGAGGTCTCGAGGAGGAACCAGGAGCTGCGGGTCGAGGCGTTCCTCAACAGCCTCTGCACTAGCTCGCTCATGGTACGCCCTCGTCTCACATGCCCTCTGAGCCTTTACGAGACTGACACACTTCTCATGCCCAGGTCGGATGCGCCGGCGCCCTGCTCAACCACCTGCACAAGACCCGCTCGGACCTCGGCGAGCTGAGCGACGGCATCCAGGTCAAAGGTCTCGAGCTCATCAAGCTGTGCGTCCCAGTCTTTCTCCATCTGTATCTGCTTCGGACGACCCGCTCATCCTGTTCTCGTCGTCGTCAACAGCGACAAGATCATGCTCGTCAACTCGGACGCGCTCACGTACGCGCCTCGCCGGGCAACTGCCACCTCCTCTCGTCCCTCTCCACTAACCTCGAAGCTCGCAGGTCGCTCCAGATCTTCCAGGACGAGGCGCACGCGGCGACGGGCTCGTCGGCGACAAAGGAAGGCCTCTCGCTCTTTGGTGAGCTCAGTCGCTCGCTCCCTCTCGTGGACCGTGAGCCATCTCCTGACTTACCTTTTGTCGTCGCAGGCATCGTCAACATTGCGCGCACGCCGCTCGGCAAGCTCCTCATGCGCCAGTGGTTCATCCGGCCGTCGCTCGAGCTCGACGTCATCGAGGCGCGGCACGATGCCGTCGAGTGCTTCATTCGCGACGAGAACCGTGCGTCCACACTTCTCCTGCTCCTCTACGTCCATGGCCTGACGGTCACGACTCGCAGAGCCGGCCATCGACGCCGTCGAGGCCAACTTCAAGCACATCAAGAACGTCCGCCGCGTCCTCAAGGCCATCGCGAGCGGCGACGGGTCGCTGTCGGACTGGCAGGCCATCTGGATGGTGAGCACCTTTGCCCTCTTTGTACGAGTAGAGCGGGCCTTGACGCACTCTCGGAGCCTCTCCAGTTTGTCTACGGCTCGATCCAGATTCGCGACGCCATCCTCAGCCTCGAGCACCGCCAGAGCGTCGAGATCGTGGACAAGGTGCGCTCCACGCTTCATCGAGCGTCCCTTCGAGCGTCACTGACCCTCTGTCCCCCACAGTTTCTCGACTCGTTCGACTCGCTCGCGTTCAAGGACCTCGGCGAGATCATCAACAACGTCGTGCGTGCTCTCCTCTCTCCTCTCGGCAGCGACGAGACTGTCCTGACCCGTCTCGAGAGCGCAGATCGACTGGCAAGAGTCGCAGCTTACGCAGGGCAAGGTGTGCATCCGGCCCGGCATCGACGCCGAGCTCGACAAGCTGCGTCGTCGCTACGCCGGCCTCGAGTCGTTCCTCGTACGTCTCGTCGAGCTCGTGTGCCGCAGTGTGTGCAGCATTGACGTTGAGCTCGCCTGCAGTCGAGCGTCGCCAAGGACGTCGCCTTCGATCTTCCTCGCGAACTCGCCAAGGACCTGTCGCTCGTCTACTTCCCGCAACTCGGGTACCTCATCACGATCGCCAACGAGCCAAACGTCACCGACGCCGACAAGTACGGCGCGTTCGGGTGGGACTTTCAGGTGCGCTCGGACCCCCAACCTCTTCCCTCTCCCCGCCGACCGCCTGACACCCTTGCCTCGAGCAGTTCGTCACCGAGCAGCAGGCCTACTTCAAGAGCAGCAAATGCCGCGACCTCGACCGCCACATCGGCGACCTGCAGTGCTTCATCTCGGGTGCGTCGCCCCTCTTCCCCCTCCTCCTCCCCACCCTTTCGCCCGAGACTGACGACCTCGCTCCCTCGCAGACAAGGAGATCGAGATCCGTGCGCCCACGTCCTCTTGTACACGTTCACAAGTGTGGCGCACTGACACGTTGAGCCGCCGCAGTTCACGCTCTCGTCGGGCACGTCCTCGAGCTTCAAGGCCAGATGCTCTCGGCCGCCGACGCTCTCGCCGAGCTCGACTGGTGCGCTCTCTGTTCCTCATCTCTCTATCTGCCTGATCGGGGCCACGAAGGTCTGACCGATACGTCGCACGCAGCCTCATCGCGTTCGCCGGCGCTTCAAGGCTGTACGACTGGGTGCGCCCCGTCATGACGGAGGACGCAGTCTGCAAGATCATCAAGTGCGTCCTCGTCGTCTCCGTATCGCTCGTCGCGCCCTGACTGACACCTCGTCGTCGTTGCAGAGGCCGTCACCCGCTCGCCGAGCTGTGTGTCGAGACGTTTGTCCCGAACGGCACGTCGCTCGTGAGTCGCGCTCAGTCTCGCCGTCCCTGCCTCGACCTCGGCGACAATAGTATCTGACGTGCTCGTTGCGCCTGCAGGTTGGCGGGCAGGCGACGATCAAGCCGGACTCGGAGCAAGAAGTCGAGCTGTGCGGCGACGAGGACAAGAGCATGATCATCCTCACGGTGCGTCGACTGCCCCTCCCACTCTTCTCTCGCTCTCTGTCGAGGACGTCGACAACGAGCCTGACGATTTTGACCGGACAGGGCGCCAACTTTAGCGGCAAGAGCGTCTACCTCAAGCAGGTCGCGCTCATCACGTTCATGGCCCACATCGGTGCGCTCGCTCTTTCTCTCCTCTCCTCCCGCCCCCCTCGACGAGACATGATTGTCGACGGCTTTCCTGGCGCGCTTGCACGAGACCGTCAACTGACAACGCCGTCGTTTGCGCAGGATGCTTCGTCCCCGCCGAGGACGCCCTCATCGGCTTGACGGACAGGCTCATGACGAGGGTTTCGACGAGGGAGTCGGTCACGAGGGTGCGTGCGGCTCTTTCTCGACTGCTCGTCGCCTGCGACCGAGACTGACTCACCTCGTCGCGCAGGGCTCGTCGGCGTTCATGATCGACTTGCAGCAGATCGCGTGAGTTTCTCGGCTCTCTACGGCCGTGTCCTCCTTTGGACTCGTCGTCACGACTCTAGTGGACCCTTACTGACAGACGTTGCCTGTCTCCTGCCCCAGGTTCGCCTTGCGCAACCTCACGCCGCGCTCGCTCCTCGTCCTCGACGAGTTCGGCAAGGGCACCGAGGCCGACGACGGGGCAGGCCTCTTCTGCGGCGTCATCGAGCACCTCCTCGGTCTCGGACGGGACGC
The DNA here is from genome assembly GCF_001329695.1 of Rhodotorula graminis WP1. NCBI lineage: Eukaryota > Fungi > Basidiomycota > Microbotryomycetes > Sporidiobolales > Sporidiobolaceae > Rhodotorula > Rhodotorula graminis. The sequence continues at coordinate 232,188 of NW_017264947.1, forward strand.
TCCTCGCGTCGTTGTCGCGACGCACTTTCAGCGTGCGTCGGCGACTTTCCTTCCTTCCCTCTCCTCCCAGCTCTTCTCCCTCTTGCCCGCCTTTCCAGGGCGCTATTGACAGACGTCACCTCGCCAAATACAGACGTCTTCCTGAACGGCCTCCTGTCGCGCAAGCTCCCTGCGACGCTCGCGCACATGGAGATCCGCGTCGACGAGTCGACGGCAGGCAGCAGCAGCGCCGAGACCAAGGGCGTCGAGAGCGTCGCCTACCTCTACCGGTGCGCCTCACTCTCACTCTCACTCTCTCTTTCCGACCCTCTCGAGCGTCTGCGGATCGGGCCCGTCACGAATTTCGAGCGCACTGACCCCTTCAGATCTCGCCCGCAGCCTCGCACCCGGTCTCGCCCTCTCGTCCCACGCGACCTCTCTCGCCTCGCTCTTTGGCCTCTCTCCCGACGTCCTGCTTCGCGCCGAGGAGGTGTCGCACGCCGTGTCGACCTTCTCGCTCGACGCGCTCGCGCTCAGCGACGAGGCGCAGATGAGCGCCGCCGAGCGGGACGAGCTGCGCGAGGTCGAGGCGTGCGCGAGGAGGTTCGTCGGGCTTGAGCTTGGCGCGGCGAGGGAGGGCGAGGGGCAGGACGGCGTCGAGGAGCTAAAGGAGAGGCTCAGGTGGGTGCTCGACGGCGAGGGCGGCGGGTTCGAGGACGGCACGACCTGAGCTGCACGGTCGTGATCGAGGAGCGCTTGTAGCATGCGGGAAAGACGCTTTCAGACAACGCGAGACCGAGAAGAGCGAGCCTCTCGCCGAGAAGCGCCTGCACCAAGAGAAGCTCTCGGTCGGAATTGCGAGGCTCGTTGCAAGTTCAGGCAGATAGAGAGAGGACTGTTCAGAGCTCGTCCTTGGTCGGCTTGCGGTTCTTGATGTCGAGGAGCTCGACCTGCAGGGGCGAGAAGAGAGAGGGTCAGTCGGGCGGTCCGTGCGGCGCGGTCGACCGGAGCGAGCTGGCGAGAGAGGGCACGCACGTCGAAAATGAGGGTAGCACCTGCGTCAGGGGCAAGACGAGACTGTCAGTGACTCGCTGCATGACAAGAGAGGAAAGCGAAAAGACGACGCACCGCCGGGAATGACGCCGCCAGCGCCGCGCGAGCCGTAGCCGAGGGCGGGCGGGATCGTGAGGGCTGCGCCGGGCGAGAGTGAGCTCGTCGCTCTTGTGATAGGCAGGAAGGTGACACGATGGTGCAGTAGGGGAGGGAAAAGAGGGACGCACTGCGCTTCTCGCCCGGGCACTGCGAGCGGTTCAAAGGGTCAGGACCTGCGGAGGTTCGCGAAGACGGCGGAGAGCGTCGTACCATGTCGAGCAAGCCGTGCTCCCAGCCAGACACGACGTGACCTTTCCCGACTGCGTGCAGGAAGAAGAAGGAGAGAAGAGGTGGGCGAGAGGAGGCGAAGAGAGGGAAGAGGAGGGGTCGTTCGGGAAGAAGTGTCAGCGACGGTCCCCTCGACTTGGGGGTCTCGTGCAGAGGACTGTGTGCGACGTACTGACGAAGTCGAAGGGCTGGCCACGCTTGCGGGACGAGTCGAACTCCTTGCCGTCGGCGGCGAGGCGACCATCTGCGACGAGGAGGTCCGAGAGGGTGAGCGCTGAACGTTCTGGACAAACTCGAGGGGGGACGCACCGTAGTGCATCGAGAGCTTGTCGCCGTTGCGAGACTTGAAGATGCAGGGCGTGGGCTTGTGCGTGACATCTGCTCGTCGGTGCGAGAGGGGGGCGATGAGAAGGCGAGGGAGGCGGCGAGGGCGGCGAGGGGCACGGGAACGAGCGCGGCGAAATCGTGGGAGGCAACAGAGTCAGTCACTGTGCACTTGGAGAGCAACAGGGACGCTGGACGCACCGATCTTGAGGTCGGCGAGGTCGGCGGGCGAGGCGGACGACGCGGCAGCTCCCGTCGCGCCCAGGTACGACGTGGTGCCGAGCAGAAGCACTCCCACCGAGAGCATGGCGCCCCAGACACGGTTCGAGACGCGGCGCATCGTGGATCAGAGCTGTGGGCGAGGAGGAGACGGGGGACGACGACGACGAAGGCGGGGAAGGGCGAGCGCTCTCTCAAACTCTCGTACTGACCGGCAGAGGCGCTATGGACAGTTGCGAATGCAGCGCGAGGGAAGAAGGACCCGCTACGCAAAGTAAGGAAGAGCGGAATGCGAGAGCTAAACACACGACGGAGGGAGGGAGAGGAGCAAGCGGGTCTATGTGCAGGGGGGGGGGGCGAGTACGAGGGGCAACAGACAAAGGAAGGGACTGCAAGGAGAGAAGGAACGACGAGGACGACGACAGGAGCGCGGGTGGGCGGGATAAGACCGGGGAGGGAGATGCACAAGGGCGGGAAGGGAGGGCAAGGTTGCGGTGCGGCGGTTGCGACGGCGAGGGTGACGAGGTGCGAGTGCGAGTGCGAGTGAGGCAAGAGGCGAAATCGAGAGGAAAGGAAGAGTAGGCGAGGGCGACCTAGGTCGAGAACGGCGTGAAGCGCATGCAGCGCTCCTCCCTGCGAGGCGTCGCCCCGCCACCGTCACTCGACGCGGTCGGGCTGCTCGCACCGGTCGCCTCGCCCGCAGCGACGGCGGCGGCCGCAGCAGCGTCGACGAACGACTGGGCGCGGTCGAACGGCCGCAGCGTCAGGTTGTGGCCGCGCAACTTGGGGCGAGACGACGACGACGACGACGACGACTCGTCGACGGACAGCGACGACGAGCTCGGGTGACGCTCGAGGTGCTCGGTGAGCTCGAACGCCGCCGAGTCGAGGGCGTGCGAGGTGACGGCGTCGACGCCCTTGATGGTCGACGAGCCCGACGACTGGTGCGACAGGGGCGGGCGCTTCAGGGCGTCGTAAGGCGGCAGGGGAAGGGGCGACGCCGTGCGCGACGACGCCTTGATCGTGCCGTTGCGGTCGACCGAGGCGAGCGAGCCGGCGAGCGACGTAGAGTCGCTCGTGCTCGGGCTGCTCGACCCGCTCGTGCCCCACCCACTGCTCGACGAGCTGCTTGCGCCGCCCTCGCCGCCGCTGCTCGCGCTGCCCGTCGTCGCAGCCGCCGACTCCTCCTTCTGGCGGCGGAACGGCAACCTCCTGCCGCCGCGCGCCTCTTTGGGCAGGTTCTTGACCTCCTCCCTCGCCCGACGCGCCGCCTCCTCCCTCGCCGCCTTGGCCGCCGCACGTGCACCCTCGGGCCCAGTGAGGCACCTCGCGCGCTTGTGGTAGTCGGGCGGCGGGCCGGCGCGAGCGGTGCAGGGCGGCGGGAGCGCGTCGTCGTCGAGCGCAGCAGCGTCGGCCCCGCCGCCCGCGAGCGGCAACGGGATGAGCGGCGGGCCGAACGCGTACGAGTCGAGTGACGGCGAAAGCGCGAGGGACCCGGGCAGGGACCCGTACGAGTCGATGCTGCTGCGCGCGCTCGCGAGCGACGACGCAATCGACGGCCGGCGCGAGTGGTCGCGCGAGCCGTGCGGGTCGGGTGACGACGACAGCGACGCAGCGAACGTCGACCCGGTCGAGCCGATGCCGTACCCGAACGGCGACGACGCGACTTGGCCGGGCAGGCTCGCGGCGCTCGTCGGGCGCGACGGGCGGCGGTGGATAAAGATGCGGAGGAGGGTGCCGTCAAACTCGGCGCGCGGTGCGGCCGACGACACGTCGCTGCCGAGCGTCACGAGCTTCTCGTAGTGCCCGCCGCTCTCGCCGTACGAGTCGGCGACGACGTGCACCTTGTGGCCTCGGCGCATGGCGACCGTGATGTTGTCGAGCGAGAAGCCGGGCAGGTGGACGCGCACGACGACTTGCGACGGGTCGGACCGGTCGATGTCGAGCGACGTATTGGGCGGCTCGGGACGCTCGTCGAGGACTGCGAGGCATGTGGAAGGCGAACGATCAGCCCCTGATGGCTCGAAAGATGAGGAAGGAGAGCGCGCGGGACGCACAGTAGTCGCCCTGGGGCTTGTACACCTCGCCGCCCTCGTCGACGACCTGCTCGTGCCCCTCGTCGTTGACAAAGATCCGCCCACCCGCGCTCGCGCCGTCGGCCGTCGTCGTCCCGCTCGTCCCGCACGAGCTGCTCGACGCGCTGCAGATGCTCGACGCGTCGCTGTCGAACACCCAGGGCCGGCCCGACGACGACGTCGACGTCGTGTCGGCCGACGATGGGCGAGTCGCCGAGGTGCCGCAGTGCGCCGGCCCGGGTCCCGACGGCGGCATCGAGCCGGCGCGAGAGGACGACGCCGACCCGCCCATGACGGACGCCGCGCCGCCAAAGTTGGGGCGCAAGGACGGCGTCGACGACGAGAGAGTCGACGCGCGCGGCGAGTTGAACGGCGAAGCGAGCGGGCTCGAGGCGCGGTGCGAGGATGCGGCGATGGCGGTCGTCGTCGGGGCCGAGGCGCTCGACGACGGCGGGAAGACGGCGACCGATGGCGAGCCGGCGGGCGACGACGTCAGGCTCGCCGAGTGCGTGATGGGCGACGGGGCGTGCATGCCGGCGTAGGCGGAGCTCGACGTGACGATGCTGGGAAGGAGCGGGCGGGCGCTCGGCGCCGTCGACTTGAGGAACGGCGGCACGGCGTGCGGCACGTCCGAGCCGCGCTCGCGCAGCCCGAGACCGTCCATGCGCTGCTCGAGCGACGTCGACAGGCCGACCTCGCAGCTGCCGCGGCGCAGCGGCTCGTTGAGCAGGTCGGCGGCGCCGAGGTCGCTCTGGAGGGTCGACATGCTCGTGTACGACGCGCTCGAGGCGGTCGAGGCGAGGGTCGCGACGCTGTCGTCGGACGAGTTGTGGCGCTCACCCTCGAGCGAGGGGCGAGTCGGGTGGTCGTGGAAGGGGGCGTCTGGTATGGGCGCTCGTGGCGCAGGAGGCGAGGGTGGGGGCGCCATCGAGGGCGAGGCGGACGAGGTGGGCCGATGAGAAGAAGGCGAGGCGGTCTTCTTGGGCGGGTTCTTCTCGTCTGCCGAGGGGCGAGGTCGCAGAGCGTGGGTCGGCAGGGCGTGGACGAGGGAGGACGGGGAAGGGCGAGAGGGCTCGTCAGTGCTTCGGCCCAGTGCGAGAGGGGAGCGTCTGCTCGCGCGGGCTGGGCGAGGGCGGGAGGGGCGTGGCGAGCGAGGCCGCGGTGGCACTCGAGCTTCGCGTTGGCGAGCTTCTCGCGCGTGCCTTGCGGCGGGGGAGGGCCGTGGATTGCGATTGGGAGGAGGACGAGGGATCGACGGAACCCGCTTGCGAGGCTGGCGATTCCGTCATCGTGCGCCGCATTTACCCAGCTTGGCAAGGACCCGGCCGGTGGAACCACCGAGCGGGGGCAGACAGAGAGAGAGATGAACGCACCGTCGAGCCGACAAAGTTGCGCGCGCGGACAGCCGAAGCCGAAGAAGAGGGTCGCTGTTGGCGAGGAGGAGGAGGAGGGAGGGGGAGGGAGGAAAGAGGTCAGTCCGTGTGCGCTTGAACGGAGAGTTGCGAGTAGCTAGACCCTGGGACCTGGCGAGCGAGAGAAGAGTCCGGGCGGGCCCAGTGGCCGCGGATAAGATCGCCCGACGTCAAAGGGGGACGGAGGAGGAGGGGGAGGAGCCGACCTCCCCCCCCCCCGCCTGGCCCAGCACCTCGAGCGCGGCGCTCGCGCGTCCGATAGCTCGACAGTCCTCCTTGAGAGCACTGTGCGAGCGCGCACCTCCTCGAGCGAGGTGGGAGCTCCGCCAGAGGTCGTCGTCGGTCGCGGGTCCTCCTCCCACCGCGCTGGACCTCTCTCGTGCCGCAGAGCTCGCGTGACAGAGAGAGTGAGCGCACCTGCTGCACGAGAGCTGCTGTTGGCCTTGTAGCCACGTCGTGTGTCGGTGCGCGAGTTGCGGAAGGACGTCCGGCACGAGGCGGAGTTGGAGAGTCGGACGAGAGGTCGGGGGGCGCGGCGCAGGCGGAGCTGGGCGCGTGTGTGCGGTGGATGGTGCTGAGCTGCAGCTGGCAAGTCGAGTAGGCCAAGCTGGCTGTGCGGTTCAAACGCGGTGGGGGAGGAAGCGCGCCCCTTGCAGTCGGCCGCCTCGCCCGCTCCCCCTGGCTCTCAAGCGGAATTGCGTCGCGCGCGCCCTTCCAGCTTGCCCCCGCTTTCATTTCTCCTGCGCGCACCTGGACCTGGCATTCATCCACGCTGCTACTCGCCCGCCCTTGCATTGTCGCCGCTTCCTCCTCCTGCTCCTCGTTTCTCGCCGATTTGCTGCGCTGCTTCTTCCCTGTACTCGCCTTGCTCCTGCTTGACCGCTTTCTCTACGTCAGTGTCGGCCTCTCGCATCGGAGTGCGCTCAAGTCCGCACACCCGCCACGCCTCGAAGCCGAGACGGAGCTACAATCACGATGCGAGCCTCGAACTGTCAAACGGACGAACCGCTCGGGCTCGAGCCAGCGCAAGGCGGCCTGCGCACGCGAGCGGCGGCGGCGTCGGCGCGTCCGCTGCAACGTCGAGGCCCCTCGGCCCGATCGGTGCGCACGCGGCGCGCGAGCTGAGGCCGGAGCCCGGGTCCGTGCGGCCTCTCTCGCAGTCCAAGCGCCTCGCTCTCGCCCTTTCGATGCTCTCTCGAGCTCTGCGTTCGCGTCGACGGCCGAGGTCGAGCTCCGAGCTCAAGCTAGGTGCGCCGACTCGTCGCGAGCAGAGCGGTTTCCCGCTCGGCTTCGCAGAGAACGCTCAACTTGGGAAGGCCGCCTTTGTCGCTCTCGAGCCTCTCTAGCTCGACTCGGCTGCTTCGCGACAGTCCTGCTGCAGCATTCCAGACCTCCATGCTCGATGTACAGACCCATGCCCTCACTGCTCGTCCGCTGCTCGCACTCGCACCCTCGCCTGCACCGAACTCGACCCTCCCTCACGCCGAGACGACGGCCGGCTCGTCGCGCAGCACCTCGCCCTCCTCGTGCTCGAGCTGCTGCGCCACCCTCGAGCGAGCGCGGAATGCGGGTCCGACTGCGCGTGGCCGAGGACAAAGGTCAGTCGGGCCGGGCGGTCGAGGAACGGAAGGAGAGAGAGGATGACGCACAGCGGATGAAGAGGAGAGGGACCGCCGTAAAGGCGAGCGCGATGAAGCCAACGAGTGTGCTCGCCCAGGGAAAGCCAAGGCGAAGGTACATGCTGCGTCGGTCGTGAGAGGCGCTGTCGGCTCGTGCACTCGAGGGAGGATGGGAGAGCGGGACGCACGTGTTGCCAAAGAAGGGGAAAACCGAGCCGAGGATACCGCGCATGAGCGACTGGGCGGCTTGCGCCGACGAGCCGTACCGCTCGTAGACGTCGGCGAGCTGCAGGGGCGAGGAAAGGGGCAGTCAGCTCGTGTGGGCGAGGATGACGAGGAAGACGAGAGGCGACGGCGTACATAGTTGTAGGTCGCCAAGTAGATGATCCACAACCCGGTTTGAGCGACAACGAGGCTGACGATGGGCGCCGCCGGGTGGATCCACGAGCGCGCGCTAGAGAGGCAAGGTCGTCAGTCACCCGTTCGGACCGCTCTTTTTGCTACTCTGCGCCCGCTCGGACGAAGAGAGGCTGCAAGATCTGAGAGGAGGACGAGAGACTCACGTCCAGGCGAAAGCGAACGAGCCCGCCGAGAACAGGAGCGCGCCGCCGACGGACGAGTACAGCCTCGCCTCGGGCTTGGCGCGCCCGCCGCCCTCGCGCACCGAGCGGCGGTACAGGCGCTCCTGGATGAACTTGTGCTCGACGAGGCCGACGAGGGCCGCGACGGCGCCGCCGAGGAGGGGCGTCGCGCCTTGGCCCGAGTTCCAGCCGTACGTCTCCTTGAACACGAGCGAGATGGCGCCGTTCCAGACTGGGTCGCAGCGACGAGCGGGTAAAGCATCGAGTTGATGTTGGAGGGGCGCGAGCAGCGGAGGATAGGGTTCGACGAAGGGGGGAGGGAGAGGACCCTCCTGCGGGTTGAGCGGGTCGCGCGCAGCGAATGCGCCGACCTCGACGGCGCCGGCGTCGACGCCCGCGTGCTCCTTCTCCGTCGCGGCGTGCGTGCCCTCGTATTTGACGTCGGCGGTGGACATGAGCGTCGAGGTGCTGGGCGAAGCGAGGCGAGACGAGGCGTGGGGGAGATAGGCTTTGGCGTTGCCGAGGATTGGCGGGCGAGGGCGAGGAGGGAGAGAAGAGTGTCGGCGAAAGTCGAGAGGCGGTCGGTAAAGGAGTGTCGGTCGGGAGAGCGACGAGCGAGCCGACGTCGCAGCGGGACAGAGGAGCGAGGGAAGCAGAGCTGAGCCCGCCTCGCCGCGAGCGAGTCGACGGCGTGGGGAGCTCCGCCGCTCCGTCGCAAGCGTTGGGGGCACCGAAGAGTGCGACGCCCGAGCCTCGCAGCGCTCGACACCTTTTCGGCACGCGCCGACCCTTTTTTGGCGCGACGAGCTGCGATTGCGGAGGCGGCGTCGGCGGTGACGGCGGAGGTGGACGGGCGAGAGTCGGCGGCTTCGAGAGAGCCAGTATCAGAAGCGAGAAGCACAGCCGGACACGCTGTGGGCGTGAGGAAGTGTCAGAGGAAGGCGTGAGGAGGAGGAGGAAGGGAGAGAGGGGAGAGGGACGAGCGACGCACCTAATCTCGCTCGCCGGACCACGCTCGACCGCCATGCCGAACCGTCGAGGAGATCCCACATTCTCGGTGCAAGAGCCAACAACAAAAGAGGGGAACCACGACCAAGGGCGGAAAGAAGAGGTCGAGGGCGAGGCGAGGAGGGGAAGTACGACGAGACGACGAGAAGGGGAAAACAGGGTGTGGGAGGGACGGAACGGCGGCTATGTGCGACGGGTGTGAAGAAGGGGAGGGGGCGGCCGCAACAAGGCGCATCAAGCGGCCACGTCGCGGCGGTCCTCGATCGGCTCGTAGCCGTCCTCGACGCCGGGCGCGATGCGGAACGCCCTCGTGGCGCGAGCGAGGAGGAGGACGATGACGATGAACAGGTTGAGCGCGTACGCGACGACCGTCTCGACCCAGGCGCGGTCTGTTTGCGACGGTGCGAGCGCGAGGTCAGGTCCCGCTCGACGCCGAGCGACTGAGAAACGGCGAGAGGAAAGCGGGACGGACCGAGCTTCGAGTCGTAGGCGAACCTCGAGTCGTGGTGGAACTCGTACGCGACGAGGCTGCTGCTGACGCACATGAAGAAGGCCTGGAGGACCATGAGGCCGGCGACGACCTTCCACCCGCTGCGGAGCTTCTCGGTGCGGAAGCCGCGCCCGGCGTTGGCGGTGCCGAGGAGCGTCAAGGTGAGGGCGATGAGGTTGGCAAAGGCGAAGACGAGCGAGAGCTGCTGGGCGTATCTGTGCGCGTAAGGGGATGGTCAGACCGCTCTCGTGCCCACGCACGCGGCCCGGCCCTTAGCCGCGCCGCGACCAACGAGAGAGAGGACCGCAGGGACGCACCCAGCCATCCTCCACGCGTCGCAGAAGCCGAACAGCTCCTCGTCGGCGTCCTTCCCTCCACCGCTCGCCGTACCGGCCGTCGAGCCATGCGCCTCGCCCGCCTGCCCGGTGAGCCACAAGACGCCGGCCCACACGCCATCGTCTTTGCCGTCCTCGTTGCGCGCCGGCGAGCCGCCGCAGTCGACGCCTCGCTGCGGGAACGAGCGGCAGTGGACGACGCCGGGCTCGTACGACGACGAGGTGCACTGCTGGAACAGGCCGTACGAGGTCGTGAGGTGGACGGGGACGGTCGAGTTGGTGCGGGTCATGATCCTGCTTGGCGGCAAGGCGAGGGCGAGTGAGGAACGGTTGGCGAGATTCATGACGAAGGTGGGGGAGGAGCGATGAGGGAGAGAAGGATGGGGGACACGGGCAACGCGAGTCAGTGACAGTCAGTGCAGGCCTCTGTCCTGCTGCAGCAGACCGTGCCGCACCTCGCAACGCTGCAGCAGGGCCCGCGCGAAGGAGAGGCGAGAGAGGTCGGACGCACCATCTTGGGCCGGTCATCATCGACGCGAGGTCGAGCGACAGGGTCGTCCAAGAGATGGCGAGCGCGACGAGGTACAGGACGAGCAAGCCCTTCATCCTGGCGAGTCGAGCAGAGGGTGGACGAGTGCGAGAGGAGGTCGGCTCGTCCTCGCCGTCCGATCAGGCTTGCGCACGTCTCGCAGGTACCGGTACGCTGGACAAGATCAAGCAAAGCGATGCTATTGCCCTCGTCTACAGACCAAGCCGCCCTCGCCGCGTCACACCTCGTCACGACCCGAGCGGCCGCACGAGCGTCGGCGCCACCCGCTTCTTCTGCTTCTTCTCCGGCGGCGGCCCGTCCTCGTCCTGCGCTCCGTCCCTCGCACCCGCCGCACTCGAGGAGCCCGCACCTGCTGCCGAGCTGGGACGCTTGACCGGCGACGACGACGCCGAGTCGGACTGCGTCAGGTCGACGACGACGGCAGACGTGCTCGTGCCCGCGCTCGCGCTCGTCGGGGCGCCCGTCGACGACGACGACGAGGCGACCTTGGCAAAGAGCGACGGCAGCGCGCCGCCACTGTCGGGCTTGGGCTCGACCTTGACCCGGGGCGAGGGAGCGGGCGCTGGCGCAGTCGAAGCGGCGGCGACGGCGGCGGACGCATCGGCGGGAAAGGTCCACGGGCGTTGGTCGGCGTACAGGGTGCCGAGCTCGCCCGGCTCGAACGCGACGACGCTGCAGTAGCCGTCCTGGCTCGAGATGACGAGCGTCTGGCCGTCGGTCGACCTGCGCGAGGAAAGCTCGTCAGGCGCGTGTTCTCCTCGTTCGAGCCTGCGCTCGCGCCCACACGAGAGAGAGAGAGACAGAGGGAGGAGAGACGGACCAGGTGAGGTCGGTGAAAGGCGCGTAGTGCAGGTTGCCGAACATGGCGATCGGGCCCGCCTGCTGCGTGTCGTAGAGGTACACCGAGTCGAGCGTCGCGACGGCGTACACCATGCGGTACGGCAGGTCGAACATGCTCTGCGGCTTGTCCTTGTCGTCGCCGTCGAGCGCGCGCGCCTTGCCCTTGTCGCCCGCCGCCGACGAGGACGAGGACGAGGACGGGCCGATGAGGCTCACGTCCTTGGTCTCACTCCCGAGCTCGACCCTCGCGACGCCCTCGTCCTCGCCCTCGAGCTCGACACGCTCGACCTCGCTCCCGCTCTTGACCGCAACGGCGCCGGGGCCCGCCGCAGCCGCACCCGAGCCCGAGCCCGAGCCCGCGGCCGACGACGACGACGACGACGAGCGCAGGTCGAACAGGACGGGGCAGAACCGGATCGCGATGCTCGTCGTGCGGTGGCCGGGCAGGTGCGCGACCGGCGGCCGAGCGACGTTGGCGCGCGAGTAGATGTAGACGGTCGGGCGCGGCTCGGTCGCTCCGGCTCCTGGTGCGGCGCGATCGTCCTTCTTGTCCTTCTTGTCGCGCTTCGACGACGACGGCGCGCCCGAGCCCGAGCCCGAGGCCGAGAGCGACGCCGGGGCGGCGTATGGGTCCTCCCACAGGCCGGCGGGCGTGAGGAGGAGCGAGCCGTCGGTGCTCCAGCACAGGCGCCGGAAGAAGGGCGTGCTGTTGGCGTCGCCGTACAGCTTGATCGTCTGCGTCTGCAGCGGCTGCTGCTGCTGGTGCTGCTGCTGCGAGTGGGCGGTACTCGAGGACAGCTCGTCGGCGGCGGCGGGCGCGGGCGCGGGCGAGATCTTGGGCGACAGGGGGAGCATGACGGCCGGCAGGGGCGGCGCCGGGCTCGGGCTCCTCATCGACAGGCTGCCACTGCCGCCGCCGCTGCCGCCGGGAGGCATCGCGACGGGCGTCAACCTCGGGCTCTGGCTCGGTTGGCTGCCGCTCGTCGAGCTGCGCCTCGAGTGCGAGTGCGCCCTCGGCGGCGGCGGCGGCGGGTGGTGCGGGATGCCCGTCGGCGGGTCCATCGGCTTCATGACCTCGGCGCCGCCCGTCGTGGTCGCGGCAGTCGTCGCCGTCGAGCGGTCCGACACGTCGCTGCGGGTCGACGACGCGCGCGCCGGCATGCCCGGACGACTCGCCGTCGCGCCGGCGCTCGAGCTCGGCGTGAGGAGGTCGGGAGCGGCGGCCTCGCTCGGCTTGCGCGCGCGCTTAAGCGACCCGGACGACGTCGACGAGGCGCTCGGGCCGGCCGAGCTCGACGAGGCCGACAGCGGGCGGCGCTGCACCTCGAGGCGCGAGTTCTTGCCGACTGCGTGCACCTCGACGCCGCCTGCGCCGCCCTTCTTGGCGTCGCGCACCTTGTAGACGTGCATGCTCCGGTCGGAGCTCTGCGTCGCGATGAGCTCGCCGCGCGGGTCCCAGCACACGCCCTGGACGTAGTTGGTGTGCTCGGCGATCTTGTACAGCGGCGCACCCGACAGGACGTCGTAGATGGTCGCCGTGTGGTCGACCGAGCCGGCGAGGAGGCGGTCGCCCGACGGCGACCACGCGAGGTCGTAGATCTCCTTGCCCGACATGCTCCTGCAGACGTGCTGGGTGTGAACGGGGAGGCCAAGAAACGCTCGAGGTATCTCGCGAGGATGGCGGGCACGAGCGGTACCGAGGAGAGAGCGAGACGCACCTGATCATGCTCCTGACCCTCCAGCTCTCCTTCTCGTACGCGCGGTCCTCGTCCGTCTCGCCCATCTTCTTGCTGCTCTCGCCCGGGACCCAGATGAGGATGTTGCCGTCTGCGGGTTGTGCGGGCCAAGGGTCAGTACGGCAAGGACGTCAAGGTTCGCGAGGGAAGGAGGAGGGGGACGCACCGTCGCCGGCCGACGCGAGCATCTCGCCTGCGAGGAAAGGGCCGGTCGGTCAGTACTGCTGGGACAAACTCAATCGTTCGGCTCCCTCGCGAGGAGAGAGAGGCCAAGATGAGTCTGGAGCAGTCGACTCACCAACAGGCGCGAACCGGACGCAGTTGACGACGCCCGTGTGCTGGCTCAGGGTGGCGAGGTACTCGACCTTGGGCTCAGGCGCAGGCTTGTTGGCGTGTGGTGCGGATGAAGACGAGCTCGAGGGCGCAGGAGCGGCGGAAGTGGGCTGCTTGGCGGGAAGCGAGAGGGCGGACGCGTCGGGGTGCGGACGAGGCGTGACGAGCCAGAGCTGCGTGCGAGTCCGGGTGGCGTGTCAGTTACTGAGACGACCAACACCTCCGAAGAGGGGCCGAGCTGCACGACGCAGCGGTCGTCGCTCCTCGCCCACTCGAGCTGCCCCACCTCGCTCGTGGCCGCCCGGGGCGTCTCCTCGAGGAGAGAAGGCGAGAGGAGACGCACGCGAACGTTGTTGTCGCCGCCGCACGTGGCGAGCCTCCACGACTTGTCGCGGTCGTTCGAGTCGTGCTCGCGCTTAAGACGCTCGCTGCGCGCGTGGTCGTCCTCGCCGGCGTGGTTGTCGACGCCGGTCGCACCGAGCTTGGCGTACGGGTGGGCGGGCTTGATGTGCTGGCTTGGCGGTACGCTGTGCAGGTCGGCGCTGAAGATGGGCCTGGGCAGGGGGAGGGACAAGGCGGTGAGCGGGGCTGCGAGATGGAGGGGGAGGAGGAGGAAGGCGGGCGCACTTGGTCTCGTGCCAGCGGATCTCGAGGGCCTTGCACTTCATTGTGCCCTGCGCTCGGTGGTCGTACGAGCTGGTAGAGCGAGAGCGAGGCGGTTGAAGGAGCGAGAGCTGGACGAGGTCGACGCGTCGACAAGACCGTGTCGGCCCACCTCGCCTGGACTGGCCGGTTGGGCGAAAGCCTCTTGCGAAGTACTACTGAAGCGCGTACGATCCTCCCTGAACCAGCAGAGCGAAGTCTGAGAGAGCGAGCCAGGTTCGAGACGGTGAGCTGGCCTCGCGCCGCTCCCCTCTGCTGCAGTGTTGCTGGGCCCGAGCAGTACGAGAAGATGTCCTCGGGTGCTGTCGAGCTACAACTAGCCCAACCGAGTGCGTCGTCGGCGGGCTGCTCGTTGCTCGCCCATCTCGCTGTCGTCGTCGCCTTTCTCGCCCCTCGTCCACCTCTCAGCATCACCGAGACCGACATGCCGCCTAAACGTGAGTCCCACCACCCTCAATACTATCCCTCGTCGCGCAGTCCAACGCGCCTGCGCTCCTCGCTCGCGCCGGGTCGACGAGGGCGGACCACGATAAACAATACTCGCCCTCGCCTCGTCCGCCCCCTGGGAGGGACCGCGTGCAGCTCGAGTCGGCGCATGTGTCTTTTACGACAACGTCCGAGCGAGCGCGCTGCCTCACGAGCGATCGCGAGCTCTCGTCGAGCCGTCTTCCTCCTCCCCCTCCCCATCGCCCCTCGCTCGTCGTCTACAACAATGCGCGTGTCTCCCTGCGTTCGGCCTGACTGACTCTATCACGCACACAGGCCCACGTTCCTCCATCGCCTCGGCTAAACCCGCCTCGACGCCTGCGCGTCGCTCCTCCCGCATCTCGGTCGTGCCCACCCCGTCCGCCGCGCCCCAGAACCCGCCGACTACGTCTCGCCGCGGGCGACGCGCCTCGAGCCCCCTGTCGTCGGTCGAGGGCTCGGACGACGCCGACGCCGTCGGGCCAGCCTCGAAGAAGCGCCGCATGTCGAGCGCCTCGTCCGCACCTCGCGCCAAGAAGGTCGTCGCGCCCAAGCCGCTGCGCCCGGCCAAGCCGCTCCCGGCGCCCGTCCAGGGCATGAACCCGATCCCGCAGCTTTGGTCTCTGTTCCCGCCCGAGTCGAGCTTCTCGAGCGCTGTCGAGTTCGAGCCCGTCCCGCCGCACGCCGACGCGCCGCGCCAGGTCCAGATGTGGGGTGACGGTTCCACGGCCGGCCAGTTCGGCATGGGCACCGTGCGCGTCAAGGCCGACGAGCCCGTTCGCCAGACGACGATCCAGAAGAAGATCCGCACGCAGGAGGCCGGGTGGGAGGACGGGCCCGCCGAGATTTGCGCAGCCGGCATGCACACGTTGTGCGTCGACGGCAAGGGACAGATCTACAGCTGGGGGTGCGCCCTACTCTCTCTCACTCTCGCGGCGCCGACGGACGAGGACCTGACTCCCGCTCCTCCGTCGCGCGCAGGCTCAACGACCACGCGACCCTCGGCCGCCAGACCGCCGGCGACAACTCGGACGAGCTCGAGAGCGTTCCCATGCCCGTCGAGTACCAGGACGCCTCCATCATCGACTCGAAGCCGACCGGCTACGTCGGTCACCCGTTCAGGGCCGTGCGCTGCTACGCCGGCGACAGCATCTCGCTCGCCCAGGACGAGCGCGGCGACGTCAAGGTGTGGGGCGCGTTCCGGGTGCGTCCTCTCTCTTCCTCTCCTTCCCCCTTCCTCCCCTCCGTTTTCCTCCCCTCCCTCTTCCTCCCCTCCCTCTTCCTGCTCCTCGTCGCCGTCGATCGCGAGTTGACCTCGCCCGCCGGCCCCGTCTCTGCAGAACTCGCAAGGGCCCATGGGCTTCATCCGCGTCCCCGAGGTCGATGCCCAGACCAAGAAGGTCACGCACGAGCCCGTCAAGCTGCAGTGGCGGCCGACGGCCCTCAGCGCGTTCGCCAAGCATGCCATCGTGCAGATCGCCTGCGGCGACGAGCACTATCTCGCGCTCACGACCACGGGCGACGTCCTCACGGCGGGCGTCGGCGACTGCGGCCAGCTCGGCAGGAGGATCATGGTTCGCGGTGCGTCCCACCCTCCTCCCTCTCCCTCTCCCTCTCCCTCTCCTGCCCCTCCTCCTTCCCCTTCCCCTTACTGGCCCCTCTCTCGAGGTCTCGAGCGCAGCACTGACTCGGCCACCTTCCCGCAGCCGATATCATGTCGACTTTGACGCCCCAGCGCCTGGGCCTGAAGAACATCGTCCTCGTCGGCGCGGGAGCGTACCACTCGTTCGCGGTCGACAAGGACGGCGACGTTTTCGGGTGGGGGAACCACACGTACCGCCAGACGGGCGTCGCCGGCGACGGCGGCAAGAACATGAAGATCGAGGAGCCGACTTTCGTCAAGGGCCTGTCGCCTGCCGACCACGCCGGCGCTCGCGTCGTTCAAATCGCCTGCGGCGGGTTCCACACCGTCTTCCTCTTCTCGAACGGCGAGGTGTGGACGGTCGGGCGCGTCGACGAGGGCGAGTGCGGCCTCCCCGACGACCACCCCGAGATGGTCGACATGCGCAAGCGCCGCGCCGACGCCCAGGTCAAGCAGGCCGCGTGGAAGGACGCCGAGCGCAAGACGTACTTCCTCGAGGACGGCACGACGGTCGACCCGGACAACGAGAAGGCGTACCACAACAAGGACGGCAAGTTCGAGCTCATGACGGCCGCCGAGATCGACCACAAGCTCGAGCAGGTCGCCGCCGTCGAGTGCCCGCTGCCGAACGACTACGTCGCGACGCCCTCGCGCGTCGACTTTCCGCTCGAGCCGGCCTCCTGGGACGGCACCAAGACGCAGGACGACTACGACGAGGAGCCTCAGCTGTGCACCAAGCCGACCCGCATCGTCCACGTCGCGAGCGCCGGCCAGTACTCGATCGCCGTCTCGGCGCGTGGCTACGTCTACACGTGGGGCTACGGGCCCACGGAGCAGCTCGGCGCCGGGGGCAGCGAGCGCGAGAGGACGCCGCGCCGCATCCTCAACGACGTCCTCAAGGGCCTGCGCGCCATCAAGGCCGACGCCGGCGGGCAGCATTGCCTCGTCGTCAGCGTCTCGCGCGACTGGGAGCAGAAGAAGCGCGAGCGCGAGCAGAAGCGCGCCGAGGAGGCGGACAAGGCGCGCCAGGCCGACAAGGACGAGGCGGCGGCGGCGGCGGCGGCGGTGGCCGAGGCGGCTGGCGGCGTCGCGATGGCGGACGGGTCCGAGGGTGTCGAGAAGTAGGAGGAGCACGCGGCGGTATCGGGTGACGAGCTCTGAGCCCTCCCACGTCCTGGCCCCTCTCGGTGCCCTGCAAGTTTGTTCTTCCTTGTCCTTCTCTGTCCGTTTGCCTCGAGAGGTGGCTCGTCGAGAGCGTCTGGCCGAGCGCGTCCCGTCGAGAGCATCTCGCGTCGTCGTCGTCCTCCTCCCCCTCTCTCTCGCTCTCTCTTCCTCGCTCTCTCCACCTCGCTCGATGCCGAACTTTTCTCTCTGGCTCGTGCGATTTCGAGCTAGTCCTCGCGAGGACGCACATGCGGCGCGCAAGCTGTGCTCTTTGTGCGCGCTCGAGACGTGAGAACAAGGGCAGCGCAATCAAGCTGCCGAAGAACGCGAGAGTTTGACGTTCGCGCCGGCCGTTCTTGTCCAGGGAGCGACACTCTCAGGTCGTCGATGCGAAACGAATGAGCCTCGTCGCGACGCAGCGAAACGCAATGCAGTGCGCCGAGCTCGAGACAGAAGAGGCTGGGTCGGCGGCAGAGGCTCGAGCGCGCTCTCGTCGCTCGAGAAGGAGCTCGCCGAACCTCGCAAATTGTCGACCCGGCTGCGCGTACAATCTACCGTGTCTCGATGGCGTCGCAGACCCTGCGCGCGCGAGTCTCTGGCAGCTGCGCAAGCGGCGAGAGGAAGGGCCGAGGCCCGGTGTCGGCTTCTCCTCATGCGGCGCGGGCGCACGCTCTCCCTCTTCGCCTTTGTCGCTCTCGACACGCTCTCGGCTCTCGCTCGCCCCTGGGATCTGCACCAATCTCGCTCGGTCGCCATGTCGAGGGCTCGCCTGGCCCGCTCTGCACGCTGTGCGGCGTCGGCTACCGCGACGGTCCCCGCGCCCTTCTCCGCGTCAACTCGCAGCCGGCCCTGTGCGTGCGCGGGCCTGGAGGGCAATCTCTCGCTGCGCATCTTCTCGCTCGAGCCGCATCGGTAGCCGGACCCAGGCTTTTGCCCTCAGTGCGCCCCGGCCCCCCTCGTGGCCGCCCTCGCACGCTCGCGCCCTGTTCGCTCCCCTCGCGACCGCGCGAGGGCTTTCGCTTCTGCTCCCTCCGCCATGGCTGCAGTCCTCTCGTACGCCTCGCACGCACGCCAGACCAACCACGCCGCGATGGACCACCCTCACCTCTCGCACACGGTCCTCCCGCCGCTCACGTCGCTGTCCCTCCCCGGCTCGCCGCTCGCCGGCGCTTCCTCCCTGCGCACCTCGCGCCCGCCCTCGTCGACGAGACCCCGTACCGCCTCGCCGAGGCTGCACCACCCGCAGCCGACGCACCCGCACGCCCTCGCCGCCGCGGTCCTCGCGCGGTCGCCCACCCCTCCCTCGTCCCCTGGGCCCGTGCCCGTCGCAGCGCCCTCGGCCGACGTCTACGCACGCGTGTACGCCGCCCTGCGCGAGCGCCTCGCTCCGTGCGGGCAGACGGCGGTCCTGCACGCGGCCGAGCACGCGCGAGGCGCCCTCGAGGCGCGCAGGCGCAGCGTCGAGGAGGAGGAGCAGGGCGCCGCCGCCGCCACCGTCGTGCACGGCGAGCAGCAGCCGACAAAGAGGCGCAGGAGCGGCGGCGTCGTCGAGTTCTACGACAACCCGGCGCCCGTGCTCTCGAGCGACGACGAGGGTCCGTGCGAGGTCAAGAAGCGCGCCCGGACGTCGCCTCGTCCCGAGTACGGCGGCCCCTCGTCGCGCCCGACTCTCCTCGCGAGGCACGTCCCGCACGGCGGCCGGCGGCGCTCGGCGAGCCACCCGAGCCCGGCCTACCCGTCGCCGCCGCACGACCACCACCTGCACGACCCGGCTCCCCCTCGCTCCTTCAGCGGCACCAGCACCCCTCGCACACTCGACTCGCCCCCTCTGCGCCAGTACAGCATCCGGCCCACGTGCGCCGACGCCGCCCTCCCCTCGTCGCACTCGTTGCCGTCGCTCCTCCCGAGCGCGCACGCCCAAGGCGGCCGCCGCGCCGAGGCGCTCCACAACGTCGTCAGGAGCTTCGAGGCCGTCCTCGCCGTGCGCGCCGAGGGCAGGAGGAGGTCGAGCTTGCGGGACGTGCTCGAGGGCGGGACGTCGGGGCCGGCGCCGCAGGGAGGAGGACCGAGCGAGGCGCACTGGTGGTGAGGACGAGGGGTGGAAGAAGGCGAGCTGCACCGGTCGTAGCTCTTCGTCAGATAGTCCATGTCATTCAGTGACCTTGCCTGCATGTTGCGCTGCCTGCGAGAGGGAAAGCAGTTGAGCCTTCTCAAGCTCGCGGCTCTCTCGGAAGGACGACTCGTCTCTTTTCGACCGCTCACCGGTCGCTCGCTTCTCTCAGGACACTCCCTTGGAGCTATCGCAACGAGAAACGAGAGGGGCACAGCGATTCGGGCTATCATGACAGAGGAGGACGGCGGGCGAGGGAAAAGAGGACGAGGTGCGGCGGGGTACAACTGCTCGGGACGGGAGAAGGACAGGGAGCGTGTTGCTCTACTTCTTGGCCGCCTCGATCTTCTTGACGAGCTCGGGGACGGCCTCAAACAGGTCTATGAGAGAGGAGGGTCAGTCCTGGCGCTTGAGCTCATCCCGCTCGCGCTCGAGGCGACGAGGTTCGAGCAGGAGACGGGCGAGACAGGACGTACCGGCAACAAGGCCGACGTCTGCGACCTGGAAGATGGGCGCGTCGGCATCCTGTAAGGCGGCGAGGCAGAAGAGTCAGTACACCTGGCCTGAGAGTTTCTCGACCGCCTTGTCGACGGGCACGGCGAGCCCGTGCTCGAGAGAGCGAGAGCAACGACGCACCTTGTTGATGGCGACGATCGTCTTCGAGTCCTTCATGCCAGCGAGGTGCTGGATCGCGCCCGAGATGCCGACGGCGATGTACAGAGCCGGTGCGATGACCTTGCCCGTCTGGCCGACCTGGAGCGAGTTGTCGGCGTAGCCGCTGTCGACGGCGGCACGACTGGCGCCGATGGCGGCGCCGAGGACGTCGGCGAGCGGGATGATGGTCGAGTCGAACGACTCCTTGGACTTTACGCCGCGCCCGCCCGAGACGACGGTCGGCGCCGACGACAGGTCGGGACGCTCCGACTTGACGAGCTCCTCCGAGATCCACTGCGATTGCTCTGCGCACGACAAGGGGGCGAACAAGCACAGTCAGGGCTCGGGTTCGAGGCGGGCACAGGACGGGAAGGAACGGCGGCGAGAGTCGACGCACCAGGTCCCACGTTCTCGGCCGCCGCGACGTCGACGCTGCACTCGCTCTCGGTCGGCTGTGCGGGCTCCCACGTCGAGGCGCGCGCCGTGAAGAGCTTGATGGCGTCCTTGGACCGGACCGTCGAGATGGCGTTACCGGCGTAGACGGGGCGCGTGAACGTGTCGGCGTCCTGGATCGACATGACGTCCGAGATCTGTGCGTGTTCGACGACCTGTATCAGCTCGTCCGTCGACAGGGGAGAGCGACAGAGCGACGCGAGGGAGGGAAACCTGGGGACGCACCTGCTGAACATCGAGGAGACCTGCGACGCGAGGGAAGATGTTCTTGCCGAGGGCCGAGTGCGGTCCAGCGAGGTGGGTGAAGCCGTTCTTCTTGATGAGCTCGGCGAGAACAGGGGCGGTGGGCTCGGCGAGGGCGTGCTCGAGGGCGGCAGCGTGGCGGACGAGGAGGTTGTCGAGGCCGAGCCTGCGGGTTTCGAGTGCGGGTCAGTCTGGGTTGTTTCATGGGGCAGATGAGGCTGCTCGTGCGGCAACGCTGCAGGTCGTTGTCCACCGCTCCGCCACATCGGCTCGAGGAGGGACGGCGAGCCGAGAAGTGCGAGGGCATCGTCTCCTCGACGAGCACGCCCGGCTGAGCGCTGTGCCCGCTCTCACGAGCTCCATCGCAGTCCTGCAGCCTTGCCCGCTCGCCCTCGCTCCAGCCTTGCCGCCGCGAGAGGTTGCCGGTGAGCCGGAGGGGGGGGACGCACTTGCGGCTCATGGCGATGGCCTTTTCGAGGCTGGCCTCGTCCTTGCCGATGAGGATGCCCGTCACCTTGCCGCCGAGCTTCTTGGCGGCCGTCACGGCGTTTGCGGCGGCGGGAACGAGCTCGCCGGCCTTGTCCTCGAGGAAGACGGCGGCGTTGACCTCGGCGGACGAGCGGGCCGAGGCCGAGAAGCAGCGGGTGCTGGTGCGCGGGATGGCGGTGCGGCTCAGCGAGGCGAACATGGCTGGTGCGGGTGTGTGGCAGGAGCGAGAGCGGTGCGAGGCGGAGCTGTCGGGTCGGCGGGCAGCATCGACCTGCCGCTCGACATCACCGCCTCTGGATGCGTTGCGAGAGCCCTGCTGCCCTCCTGCGGCCTCCTGGCGAGCTCCTCATGCTTGCCCGCCATGCGCCCGCTGCGCCCCCGTCTTGCCCTCGCCCTTCTCCCGCCGCTCACCTCGCCCGACCACGCTCATCGCAACTCGCCCCTCGCCGGTACCGCATAGCGCGGCGATTCAGCCCGTCTCGAGCGCTTTTGCGAGCGCTGCGGCCGGCAGCGTGCAGCTCTCGCGGCGCGTGCGCCCCTCTCCTCTCGCTCGCGGAACGCTTCCTCGGCCGGAGCTTCTGCAGGAGCCAGCGCGGCAGCTATACTTGCATCTGCGCAGCTCTCGCTGTGCTCTCAAGTCCCTCGACGTGCTGCCACTCCATGCGGTCGTCGAGCAGGCCGGCTCTGCGCAACTCGAGCGGCTCGTGCGACTCGAGCGAGGACGACTCGTCGCCGTTTGCCTCGACGCTCACGGCCGGGCACCTCGAGGGAGAAAGCAGCAGGGCAGGCGACAAGGATCGGCAGGCGCTGCCGGGCACTCGAGCAGCGGGGGCGTCCTCTCGTCTTTCGGGGCTGGGCCGTGTTGGGCGCGAGAAGGAGGTCGACGGGGCGACGCGGGCTTGGAGCGACATGCTTGCGAGAAGGTCGAGCAGCGCGAGGGGCGACTCGACAACGAGGGGCACGACACGAGTCGCCAGGACGAGCGTCTCTCGGCGCTCTCGACACGACACGCAAAGAGAGAGGGAGACGTGCGACTGCATTACGACTCCTCGTTGACCTGGCTCTGGTTGGCCATCTGCATCTGCCACTGCACTGCGAGAGTCGATGAGAGAGTCGTCAATGTCGGCGCAGTGAGAGACTGGGGAGAGAGAGAGCGAGAGAGAGGGCGGACGCACACAAGAGGCCCATGTTTTGCTCGCCGCCGATGGCCTCGACGAGGTCCTCGGGCCTGGGCTCGTCCTCCTCCTTGAGGATGTCGGCGAGGCTCTTGCGCTCGACGCCGTCGACGAGCTGCTGCACGCCGTCGAGGCGGTACTCCTCGGCGAGCTGCTCGACGAGGCGGTCCTCTGCGCCGCCGAGCCCTCGACCTCGGTGAGGAGGAGCGAGAACATGAGGTTGACCGACAGCGGGTTGCCCGACCGGAACGCGACGAGCTGCAGCGCGTTGAACAGGTTACGCGTCGCGGGCGAGAGCGACACGGGGACGGGCTGAGGGGCCGCGACCGTCGACGACGACGACGAGGTGGCGGCCGCGGTCGGGGACGAGGGAAAGTAGAGGAACGAGGGTGGGGAAGACGAGGGGAGGGCGGGAGGCGGGAGGGTCGTGAGGGCGGCGAGGTGGAACAGGAGGGCGGCAGGAGGCTGGAACGGCGCGGACGGGTCGGCGACGGGCGGGATGGCCTCGGCGAGGGTGCGCAGGCGCAGGCCGCACGTCGACTTGTGGGCCCTGTAGTCGTTCAACTGGCAGTCACTGCGGAGCGTCCAGAGGCGATGTCAGTGTGTGCTCAGGTCGACGACCGAGAGAGGGAGCTCACCGGGAGCAGTAGTGGACCTGGCGGCCGGCGTCCTTCTGACACTTGGCACAGACGAGCATCTTGCGCGATGTCGGGAGCTGATCGGCTGTGGTTGCGGGCGTGCGAGAGAGGGTCAGGCGGAGGGGTGAGGGGGTTGGGGGAGCGAGACGAGGGCGCACCGGTCTTTGCGCATGCGGTGCATGCAGGGCTGTCAAGTGTGGTCATCTTGAATGAGCGGGATCTACAGTCAGGCCAATGCGGTGCGGCGTGCGAGAGGCTGAGCGGTTCTGGAGGGACGGGCGAGGTGGACGAGGTCGGGTCGAGCTGCTTTGGCGGACGGCAAAGGTCAGCGGGTCGAGACAGGCAATACGGTCCGTGTCAAGGTGTAGGGGACGCACCTGAGCGAGAGTGTCGAGAGGGACAGGTCGTGGTTGGTGCCAGCCTCATCTCGTCCTCGAGCCAGACTCGGCCTTGAACCGCTACCGCCGTGCCTCCTGCGCCAAGCACACCCGCACCACCACTCGCTGCACTCTCGTCGCCCTCTTGAGGCCACCACTCCTCGTCGCGCTCGCCTGCGCCCCGTCCTCGTCGACCTCGCCCTCGACCTCATCGCCTCTCAACCCCGACCTCGCCCACACCACCACAGCCTGCACAAGACGGCCCACACTACACGTCGTGGTACAACGACCCGCCAGGGCTACCAGGTGAGCCCCCTCTCGCCTCTCCCGACTCGTGTCACGAGGTCGCCCGCGAGCCGTCCCCTCGCCTCGACCTCCGACTGACCTCTTCCCCGCGCCCACCACCTGCAGCCGCCGTACCTCGCCTCGGCGCATCTCATCCCCTGATCCGCCCGCCGACCAGACTCGACTCGAGAACGACCGCCCGCCATGCCGCCTCGAGCTCAGCAGCGCCCGCCCCAGTCGCTCTCGGGCCCGCAGCCGCCCAACACCAACTCGCCCATCGCCCAGCTCAACCCGCAGCAGCTCAACGCGCTCCAGGAGCACATCCGCCAGACCCGCGCCACCACCGGCCAGGAGGTGACGCCCATCATGATCACCGAGTGGATGATGCGCAACGGCATCAACACGGGCGCGCCCCAGCAGCAGCAGCAGCAGCAGCAGGTCCAACAGCAGCAGCAACAGCAGCAGGGCATGCAGCAGCAGCAGCAGGGCGGCCAGCAGTCGGCCCAGCAGGTGCAGGGCAACCTTGACGCCGTCCGTGAGTCGAGTCTTGAGCGTGTCAGGGTCTTCGACGAGTCGAGGACGCGTCACTGACTGCAGCCCCCTGGTCCTCTTCCCACAGTCCACCACCTGTACCCTCCGCACCTCGCCAACAACCCTCCTGCCGCCCTCGCCCACCTCCAGAACGTCCTCTTCCCGCCTCAGCAGGGCGCCAAGCAGTCGCCCTTCCTGCAGCAGGTCATGCTCCTCGCCCAAAACGGTCGCCTCTCGCCCGAGCAGATGGCCCAGCTCAAGCAGGCCGTCGCGCTCAAGAACGGCGCCCAGGGTCCGTTCCCCTCTCACACTCGTCGTTCCTACCCGTCGTCGAGCGATTCCCCCTGACTCGCCGATCGCGACTCGCAGCGCAACAGCAGCAGCAGCAACAGCAGCAGCAGCAGCAGTACCAGCAGCAGCAGCAGCAGGGCCACCCGCAGCAGCTCCAGATGCAGGCCCAGCAGATCCAGCAGCAGCAACAGCAGCAGCAGCAGCAGCAGCAGGCGGGCAGCGCGCAGCGTCCTCCTCAGCAGGGCGGCGTCCCGCAGCCCGGCGGCGGCGAGCAGCCCAACGCGACCCAGGCCGTGCAGCAGCTCAAGAACCGCGTGCACCACATCGAGGCGCTCCTCGCGCGCCCCGACATCAACGACGACCAGCGCGCCAAGATGCAGGCCGAGCTCGACAACGCGCGCACCAACCTGTCGCGCGTCGTCAAGATGCTGCTCGCCGCGCAGCACCAGCAGCAGCAGCAGCAGCAGCAGGCCCAGCAGCAGGGCGGCAACAACCCGGCCGCCCAGGCGCAGGCGGCCCAGGCGGCGCTCGCGGCGGCCCAGGCGCAGGCCCAAGCCCAGGCCCAAGCCCAGGCGGCGGCGGCGGCGGCAGCAGCGGCCGGGCAGCAGGTGCCGGGCGGTGGCGCGGGCGGCCAAGGGCTCAACCTGCTCGGCATGCAGGAGGCGCAGCGCCAGGCCATGGAGCGCAAAATCCAGGCCGCCCAGCAGGCCCAGCAGCAGGCCCAGGCGGCCGTCAACGGCGGCGGCGGCGGACCCGGGTTCCGCACGGCGTCGCCAGGCCAGTTCCCGGGCCAGCAGGCGGGCGGCCCGCTGCGCCAGTCGCCGTCGATGGGCGCCGGCGGGGCCTTGCCGCCCGTGCCCGGCGGCGGCGGGTCGCCTCAAGCGGCGGCGCAGGCGCAGGCGGCGGCAGCGGCGGCGGCGGCGGCGGCGGCGCAGGGCAAGAAGCTCACCAAGAAGCAGCAGGCCGACGTGCTCGCGCTCGGGCAGCAGCAGGCGCAGCAGCAGGCGATGGCTCAGGCGCAGGCCATGGCCCAAGCGCAGGCCGTCGCCGCGCAGCAGAAGCAGGGCGGGGCAGCGGCAGCGCAGGCGGGCGGCGGTCCAGCAGGAGGAGCCGGCGCGTCGGCGTTCCCGGGAGGGGTCCCGCCGGGCCTGACCATCCCCAACGCGCTCAACGTCGCCGCGCCGACGCCCGAAGCGTTCCCTCCTCCACGCCCGACCATCTCGGGCGGCCTCGCCAACAGCCCGTCCGTGTCGACGCCCGCCATCACCAAGCAGCCGGCGCTCGGGCTCGGCGCGGTCGACCCGGCGCTCGGCAGCGGCGCGTCGAGCGTCGAGGCGCTCCCGAACAAGGACGTGCGCGCCGACGACTCGAAGGGCCGCACGGTGAGCAAGCGCAAGATCCGCGAGGTGGTCGAGGCGGTCGACCCGGAGGAGCGGCTCAGCGACGAGGTCGAGGATGTGCGTCCCTCTCCCTCTCTCCTCCCGCTCTCTCCTCCTCGTCCACCCACTGACCCACCCCCTCTCACTTCTCCTCCTCTCTGCCCCTCGCTCCCTGCCACCTCCAACGCGCCGCCTCGTCGCCGCCGACCCGAACCCGCCCAATCTCGCCCGCTCGTCCTCGCGCACCCACCTCGCGCAGCTCCTGCTCGAGATCGCCGACGAGTTCATCGACTCGGTGACGCGCTTCGGGTGCCAGCTCGCCAAGCACCGCAAGTCGGACCGCCTCGAGGTCAAGGACCTCGCGCTGCACCTCGAGCGCGCGTACAACATCCGCGTGCCGGGTTTCGCGCCAGACGAGGTGGCGCGCGGCGGTGGGGCGGGCGTCGGCGCGGGAGCGGGCGGTGCGGGTGCAGGGAGGAAGGTTGCGCTGCCGCCGGGGCATGCGGCGAGGTTGGCGGCGGTGAGGGAGTCGGGGAGGAGGCGTTGAGCGACCGCGCCTCTCTCGCCCAGGATTTGCCTGCAGTAGCTTGAGTCGCCTTGCACTGTGAGCGGTGCACCCTCTCTTCCTCTCTCTGTCGGCGTGCGCGCAAAGTGAGAGACGGTTCGTCCGAGAAGTTGCTGCACCGCCCCGCTCTCGGCCTCGGCGGCACCTCGCTGCTCTCGCTCTTCACACCCTCGCCAGCGCCCTGCCGCCACGATGGGACTCTTAGACCGTGTACCAGGTGCGCACTCCTCTCTCTACTCGGCCTGCACTCGCCGCAGGCGGTGGGACGAGGCGAACCGGGCTGCGCCGACTCGAGTGACCTCAGCAGCAGCTCCAAAGGAGCTGTAGAGGGCGGTTACCCCACCAGGGTCTCCCACACAGTCCCCCAGGCCCACGCGCGGCCACCTCTGCCCTGCCTCGACGACCTCGCCTGCTCACGCACCTCCTCTCGCACCTCCCTCCTCTCCTGCAGGCCTCTCCACCTTTACCGACCGCGCCTCGGGCGCCATGTCGAGCCTCCCTTCACCTTTCAGCAGCTCTGGGATCGAGGGCAAGACCGGCGGCGAGGTGCTCTCGGGCGAGGACGGCTCGCCGCCGCGAGGTGGAGCGAGGAGAGTCGACGGGGCGGGCAAGTGGTGGGACGACGAGGTGCGTCCGGGAACCTCTCCAGCCTCCTCCACGAATACCGACTGACCGCCTTGTTCGACCGCAGGACGGCAACTCGCCTCTCGGCCTCGCTCTGCGGGTCCTCGAGACGTTCTTCGTGCGTCTCGCCTCCCCCTTCTCGCCCATTCCCTCGCCGAGCTGACCTGCCACGAGTCCCACAGCCGTTCGTCACCCTGTGCATCTTCATCTCGCAAGCCGCGTTCCAGTCCAAGTGGGATGTCGGCACGAGCGGGCGCGTCGGCGTCTCGCTCTTCTTCTGCGTCGAGGCCTTGCTGCACGGCGGACTCGTTCGTGCGCTCCATCTCTCTCTCTGCCTCTTTGAGTGCGACGAACATTGACGTGCGCACCCACCCCCTGTAGTCGCCACCTTCCTCCTCGCCGACAAGCTGCGCTTCCTCCGCCCACTCGAGCGCGGCCTCAAGCAGATCCGCATCGCCGCCATCCTCCAGGTCTTCCAGGTCGTGTGCATGCTCCTCATGGCGCTCGTCAACACCGTCTCGGCCAACGTCGGCGGCTGCAAGGACGCGACCAAGGACGCCCACGCCGACCTCGAGGGTTACGTCGACGCCCTGCCCTCGTTCTGCCGCAACAAGCGGGCGAGCGCCGCCTTCTTTTGGTTCAACTTCTGTGCGTCCTGCCTGCTCTCTCTCGTCGAGCCAGCACGTCTAGGCGTCCGCACTGACTCGCGCTCTGCCCGACCGCTCGCTCTCCGCCGCGCAGTTGCCTGGTCGGCCTCCCTCGCCCTCACCTTCCTCATCTTTTCCCGCGTGCGCCGCAATCCTCGGTCGACCGGCTTTGCGCCACCCGGCGCCCACTTCCCGCAAGATGACGACGAGGCGTGGGCGCGCCCGTCGTTCGACGAGCCGAGCGCGTCGAGTCGCCCGAGCGCCGGCGGCTACTACGCCGACGGCGGCGAGCGCCTGTTCGACGGCGAGCCGGCAGAGTACGGGAGGAGCGCTGCGTCGGCGAGGGTGCCGGCGCCGAGGCTGCGGGACCCGTTCGAGGACCAAGGGTACGGCGAGTCGGCGGCTGGAGGCAGGTACGGCGCGATCGAGGACCCGTACGAGGCGATCCGCAAGGTGCGTCGACGCTCTCTCCTCCTCTCTCGAACCCAGCTGGCGGTGGTCTGTCGAGCGCGCCCTGACCTTTCCTTTCCCGCAGTCGATGGACGTCCACGGCCGCCGTTGAGGCGCTCTTCCCCCTCCCTCTCGTAGCTTATACCCTCGTCGATAGCCCCCACAGACCCTCGCAATCGTACTATACCGCCTTCCTCGCCCTCGTGCTCCTCGCCTCGAGCGTCGCCTGTCGAGAGCTATCCGGACGAGCTACGTTCTCTCGGCCGGCTCCGTCCTATTGAACGCAGCCTTCTCTTGGCGTCCGAAGCCGTACACCTCGCTTACGAAGCTTCGCGACGCTCGCTCGTCGCTCGAGCGGCTCTCCGACCGCTCGCTTCGTCCTCGCAGCGGTGGCACGTGCGCTGCGTGGACGGCTCGCTGCACGATTCTCGCTTCGATGGAGCCCAGGCATGAGGAACCTGAGCCTGAAGAGAGTCGCGCTCGCTCGATCAGGTTTCGGGCATGCAAACCAGCTCGCGCGCCGCCGGACCGCGCGGTCCTGCGCGGTCGCTCGTACTGAGCGGGGCAGGCTCAAATTGCTCTCGGAAGCGCGCGTTCAGGGCGGACGACAGCTGTGGGACACGGCCGTCGTCGTCACTCGCTGAGGACGAGCGGGGTTGGCGGCGAGTTTGACCTCGCGAGGCCCGTGCGTGCGCTGGTTGAGAAGGTCGACGACGAGGGTCGCTCCTCGTCAGCTCTCGCTCCGCTGAGCCGTGAGAGCTTAGTACGTTAGCCATGAGAGCTTAGTACGTTAGCCATGAGGGTTTAGTTCGTTAAACATGAGAGCTTAGTACGTTACGTCGTTCGGCGAGGGAGCGGGACGTGCGTGGAGAGAGGGAAGGCGCGCTCGACAGCCGTGATCAGCGTAGACTCTGTCCCGTGCGAGCGGGAGAAATGTCGCAGACAAGGCGAGCGTGTCGTCTCTGTCCCTGGCCCGCCCGCCCATTCGAGGGAAGCCGGGCAGCTCGCTCCCGGACCCTCTCCACCTCTCGTCTCTCAAGCGATTCCTCTTGGCCACCGCGACGATCTCGTTGGCCGTTTCGCGGGTTCCGAGATCTACTTGCTCCGTCAACGAGATCGCGCCCGAGTGCGGCGACCCGGAACTACATAACGCTGGCCGCGCACAAGGGAACCGAGCGGTCCTCGACGCCGGTCGTTCTCTCGCACATCGAGCGAGGGGAAGAACTCTCGAGGAGCGGTGATGGCAAGCTGTCCTCGCGCCGGGAACCCGAGCACAGGTATTGCAGAGTTGATTGCGAGCCGAACTTCGACTTGGTCGAGCCTCTAGAGACGTCGAGAAGGATCGCCAGTTGGCAAGCCAGAAGATGGTCGAGGCGCGGCCGGGACCCTGAGCGCGCAGGTGCTCAGCTGGGGCGAGCACACTGCACAGCGACGAGAGCAGTTCTGGCAAGAGGGGGCCGAGCGACGATCGTCGAAAAGAACGCCCGCAGAACAATGGCTCCGGTCTCAGGAACGCGGTCCGAACGCCGTCACCGCGCAGAGCTGCGACGGCTCGGCCTCACCTGTCGAGCTCGACACCTGCCGCTGCGGGGAAGGACGAGCGGTGGCAGCCACGCGACTCGAGCCGGAGGCTTGCGGACAGCCATTGGAAACCCCCCGCGCGAGCGTTCCTTTTCGTCGACGCGCGCGCGCGGCCGGAGATCGTTTGTGGGCCTCGCGTGAGAGCGAGGGGAACGAGTGCGGAGCGGACGCAAACGCAGGAAGAGCGAGACGACCCCGATCCCGCTGTCCCTCCGGATCCCCTCCCTCCCCTGGCTCGCTCTCGTCGTCTCGCCACGGCTGCATGCACGCTCGCCACCCGTGGGCACTAGCTGCCACGCGAACCGCGGCCCAGCAGCAGCAGCAGCACGACCCGGCAGCCCCGACCGCCGTCGAGCAGCAACCATCCGCCGGACCTTCTCAGCGCAACTCGCCGAGCATGGCCAGCCTGCCCGCCCCGCAGCGCGCAGACGGTGGGCCTGACAACCAGCACGGCTCGTGGGCCTCGTACAGCAGCGCCTTCCACCGCGGCGACGACCCGTCCGAGGTCCGTCTCGTCCCCCCCCTCCCTCTTGGCTCGTCTACTGCCGAGCTGCTGTCGTCAGGCCGTGCAGCGCTGATCGAGCACCTCCAGCAGCCTCAGCAGCACCAGTTCAGCTACCCTGGCCACCCCAACCTCCCTCAGCTCGCGATACCGCCAACCTCGTCTGGTCGCCGAGGTTCCGTCTTCCACCACCCGTCCGCGTCACCCTCCCCCTTCGAGCCAACTCGCCCGTACCCGCACTCGACGCCGCACTCGACCTCGCACCCGCTCAACGGCGGCCTCGCCGCCGCGTCGGCCCACCCCGACGAGGGCGGAAACCTCTCGCGCAAGCGGTCGTGGGCCGAGACGGTCGACGGCGCGGGCCGGGCGGCAGACGAGCACGCGCGCTCGAGGCCACATCCCGGTCTGCAGTCGAGCGGGTCGACGGCAGCAGGCGGCGGCGGCGGCGGTGACGAGCGGCACTACCTGCAGCACGGCGCAGGCGGGTTTGAGAGAGGAGCAGGCGAGGTGCCGCCGTCGCCGCTCAGCGCGGGCAGCTACGCGCCGCAGCAGCACGCGGCGTTCTTCGGCGCGCCGAGTGACGCGCAGACGTTCTCGCCGTCGACGCTCGCCCCGCCGTCGTACACGGCCTACCGCCGCGGGTCGATGTCGCTCGCGCCCAACATGCAGCCGCTCTACTCGCCCAATCGAGCGGCGCACAACGGCTCACCGTCGAACGGCTACGCCGGCAGCCCTTCCTCGGCCGGCCCCGTCCCGTCGCCCCTGTCGCACCCCGACTCTCGCCTCCCCCACTTCTCGCCGCAACCTCCTCCTCCCTCGCTCGCCCAGTACGCGCAAGAGCAACGCGAGGCGTACGCCGCCTCGCTGCCGACGTCGTCGACGCCGGGACCAAACTGGGCGCCGCAGCGCACCTACTCGTTCGACGGGCCGTCGGCCCACTCGCTGCCGTACCGTCCGGCGACGAGCGCGAGCCTCGTCCCGCCGCACGCCACCACCGCCCCAACCGACTTTTCGTCCTACTCGCCCGGCCCCTCCATGTCGTCTCGCCCCTCGTACCCGAGCGGCGCCCCCTTCTCGTACTCGGCCCAGTCGCCCGTTCCGCCCTCGACCGCGCGCCCGGCCACCGGCCAGGCCATGTCCTTCCTCGAGTCGCCGTCCTACCCGGTCGGCCAGCAGCCGAGGCCGGCCACGACGTCGTCGGTCCCGTCGCTCGGCCTGTCGATGCAGGCGCCGCACTCGCACTTTGACCCGTACCGGCACACGCCGCAGCCGACGGCCTACTCGGCTGGCCCTCCCCCAGGCGCGTTCGACTCGCCCTCGTCCCTCCCTCCTCCACCTGTGCCCTACCCGTACGCCCCGTCGTCGGCCTCGCGCTCGGCGAGCTTCGACGCCGCGTCGCACCCGTCGTCGCAGACGAGCAAGCCTCCCTCGCCGCCGCCGACCATCTTCCCCGAGACGGTCCCGCAGCTCCAGCTCGCGTCGAGCGCACGCGCGATCCACCGCTCGGCGGCGCCGATCCTCGCCTACAACCCGGCGCGCGAGCCGGCGTCGACGGGCAAGCAGCTCGTCCAGTCGTCGTTCGGCGTCACGTACGCCGTCGCGTCGTCGGGCCACTCGAAGGGCAAGGCCAAGAGCGCCGAGGTTGGCGCCGTGTGCTACACGTGCGGGCAGCACCGCGCCAAGGTCATCTGCCGCGGCAGCGACCTGAGCGGATGGGCGCCCCGCCTCAGCTACTCGTGCCTCGACTGCCTCCCGCTCGACGAGCAGCCGCCCGCCGAGGACGACGCCGACGCTCGTCGCGAGCGCCTCGCCGACCGCGCGTTCGAGGCCGACTGCGCCGCCGAGGCCGGGCCCTCGGAGCGGTCGCCGACCGGCAGCGCGACGAGCGCCGCGACGACGGGCAGCGCGCTCCTCTCGACGCTCCCCGGCCCGTCCGAGCACGACCGCGCGACGTTCAAGGACTCGTTCTCGGGCGCCGTCGACTTTATCGAGGGCGCGCCGGCGCACAGCCACTCGGCGTCGTCGGCCCTTGGCGGCGTCGGCGCCGGCGTCACCGGCGCCGAGTCGTCGCGGCTCACGCTCCCGCCCGAGGAGACGAGTCGCGGCCTGCCTGCGCACCTCAAGCGCCAGGCCCTCACGTGCGACGTGTGCGACCGCACGATCGGCGCCGGCAGCATCACGTCGCTCACGGAGGGTCCGCCGCCGGCGTTCACGGTCGAGGTCATCTGCAACGCCTGCGCCGAGAAGTACAAGCCCTGCTCGGACTGTGGAGGAGGAGGAGGCAGGTTGACGCCTGGGCGGTGGAGGTGCAAGGGTGCGTCCTCTCTCCCTCTCCCTCCCCCTCCATCACTCGAGCGGCCCTCTCGCACATGCGCGCCCCTCCTGACTCGCTCCTCTTCCCCTGCAGAGCTCTTCCCCGCCGGTCGGCGCACCTGCACGCTCAGCCACGCTCGCAACCCGCCCCTGAGCGACATCGACTACGACGTCCTGCGCATCACCGAGATCGACCCGCACAAGCTGCACGCCCTCGAGGCGCGGTGCCGCCTCGTCTACTTCAACACGCGCATGCGCACCCAGGCGCGCCCCGAGATGCTCGAGCGCGGCGACGGCCTCGCGACCACGTTCGGTCAGTGCGAGAAGCTTGTCGTCGACGGGTGGAGCCTCCTGAGCCCGCTCATGAGCGTCGACGTCGAGGCGTCGCGCGGCATTCGGCGCTACGTCGCCGTCCAGACGAGTACGCCGCACCGCAGGAGGGCCAAGCCCAAGCCGGGTGCGGCGCCGAGGCCCGAGCCCGAGATCGAGGACCCGCTCGAGAAGGAGGTGTCGGGCTTCCTCATCGTCGAGCACGATGTGCGTCCCCTCTTCCTCTCTCGCGCCCCTCCTCCACGTCGACCGAGAGACTGACTCGCTTGGCTCGCCGCCGCAGCTCAAGAACGGCGCCACCTTCATCGCCGTCACCATGCCCTGTACGTCCTCGTCGCCCTCATCGACAGCGCCTGAGCTCCTCACTGACACAACGTATCTCCTGGGTGTACAGGGGCCATCTCGGGCGACGCGTTCGACGCTACGACGATCCTGCTCGACGAGACGGTCAAGCGCATCCGGACCGACCTGCGCCACGACAACGCCGTGCGGCATGAGCACGGCGAGGCGCCATACCCCGAGCCCTGGTGCATGTGGGGCGTCACGCCGTTCAAGGCCGACTCGCGCATGACGCAGAGCCTGAGCCGCAGGAGTTTCGTCTTCCTCGAGGTGCGCCCTCGTCCTCTCCACTCCTGGCAATCGACCGTGCCGCCTACCATGCAGCCCCTGACTCTGTCTCTCCCTGTACAGGACTACCTGCGCGACAAGCCCGACACGGACCTGAGCATCTTCCCGCCGACGCGCGAGATCCACATCCCGAACGAGTGTACGTTCCTCTCGTTGTCCCTCGTTCCCCTTCCCAGCCGCCGGCTCACGCATGCCTTCCTCCCCCTTCTTCTCGACGCACAGTCGTCAAGACGTTCAAGATCTTCCTGCGCGACATGACCGAGGACGACGGCAGCGGCCAGCCTGCGTCGACGACCGGCAGCGGCGCCGGCGGCAAGAAGCAGCCGAGGCAGCGTGCGCGCAAGCTCAAGCAAGCCAAGTAGCGCGCCCGGTCGACACTCGCCTGATCCTCGACCCTCGCACCCTCGCCGCTCGCCTGACTCGTCCTCTTTCGTCGGCCACGTCGCCTCCTCGACCTCGCCCTCGCCCACATGTCCTCCTTCGCCACCACGACCCTCGGTTGCCCCTGTACAACTCGCTTTACCTTCTTTCGTCGTACCTTTCGTCCCTTTCGTCCACCTCGCGCACCCTTGTACAGCCCGCGCTCGTCCCTTTCCTCCTCGGCGCGGCGGCGCTTTGCTCGCCCGCCTGTTCCTCCCTCGTCTTGCTTGTTGTAGCCCGCCGCGATTCGCTCTGCATAATACGATACGCGCATCGCAATCACTGGCTGCCCGTCGTCTCTCGCGAGAGCTGCGAGAGCTGTCCCTTGCTGTCCCTCTCGGCGAGCGGTCGACTTGTTGCCAGCTCTCTCGCGAGGTGTGCGGTCGCCGGTTCTACACCTGGTACCCCTTCGTAGAGTCTCTCGAGACTCGCAAGAAGCGCTCGCAAGAAGCGGCCCCCACCGCCTCATCGCGGCGCCGACCGGTTGGCGGCTCTCTCGCTCCTCTCACGCGCCCTCGATGCTCTCGACTGTCAAGCGGCCGCTCGCCGCACTGCCATGGCGCACCAGCACCCTGTCGCCCACGATCCTCCCCTTGCGCCGCCAGATGCGCACCCCGCGCGGCCAGGTGCCCGCACGCTACGCCGCGGCGCTCGCTCAAGTGCGCACGGGCGGTGGAGGGGGCGGAGCTGCTGGAGATGGAGCGGGCAAGGCGGGCAAGGGCAAGGGCAAGGACGGGCTCAAGGGCGCGCGGCAACCCTCACCTCGAGACGTGCGTCCACTCTCGCCCTCTCTCTCCCTACGTTGGCCGTGAGCCTAACGTCGCACCGTGCAGCTTGTCGCACACCTCAACGAGTACGTTATCGGGCAGGAGCGAGCCAAGAAGGTGCTCGCCGTCGCGTGCGTCCACTCTCCCTCTGCCCTCTCTCTCGAGAGCCCCACTTGGTTCGACTCGGCTGAGCCGCTCTCCCTGCCACAGCGTCTACAACCACTACGCCCGCCTTCAACAGCTCGTCGAGCAGGACGAGCGCGCCAAGACCAAGCCGCGCACGTCCTCGCTCGGCGTCCCGCTGCCGTTCCAGACGGCAGGCTGGACCCCTGTCGAGCCCGACGCCCTCACGCCCGACGAGCGCAAGCGCGTCGACGCCTTCTCGCAGTCGACCCTCTTCTCGGCACCTCGAGCCGCCGACATCAAGCCCAAGCCTCGAAACCGCAAAGGGCCGTCGCGCGAGGAGGCAAAGGAGAGCGCGGCGGCAGCGGCGGGCGAGGACGCGCCGAGGAAGGGTTCTTCGCGCGACGAGGCCAAGGAGAGCGGGGCAGGAGCGGTGGGCGATGACGCGTCGAGCGAGGCGAGCAAGGGGGCCGTCGCGCCGTCGCCAGCCAGCGACTCGAGCACGGCGACACGGTACTTCCGCACGCCGGCGGGCGAGCTCGCCTTCTTCCAGGTCCAGGTCGCCGACCCGGACGACGCGGCGGCCAAGGACCCGACGCTGTACAACCGCGCTCCCGAGATCTACGTCGTCGACGACAAGGCGCCCTCGTCGCCGTCGACCGCCTCGGACCGACCGCCCGTCAACGAGTCGTCGCCCAACCCGTCCGACATCCTCACCGACTTCCTCGGTCAAGTCGGCGGCTCGCTCCGCACGCCGCGACCTTCCTCCATCGCGCACGCCCAGCCGCCCCTGTTCGAGAAGAGCAACGTCCTCCTCCTCGGGCCGACCGGCGTCGGCAAGTCGCTCCTCGCGAGGACGCTCGCGCGCGCCCTCGACGTCCCGTTCGTCAGCGTCGAGGCGACGAGCATGACGAGCGCTGGATACGTCGGCGAGGACGTCGAGAACTGCGTCGCGAGGCTCGTCGAGGCGGCAGATGGCGACGTCGAGCGTGCGGGGCGTGGGTGCGTCGAATCTTACCTCTCCCTCCCAGCCATCAGTCCCTGATCTTGTCCTTTCCTCCCTTGCAGGATCGTGTTCATCGACGAGATTGACAAGATTTCGTCGGCAGGAGGTGCCTCGCGAGATGTTGGCGGCGAGGGCGTGCAGCAGGCGCTGCTCAAGATGCTCGAGGGCACGGTCGTCAACGTCAGCGAGCACGGCTACTCGGGCGGTGGCGGCGGCGGCGGTGGCGGCATGTTCGGGGCTTTCGGTCGGAGAGGAGGATGTGCGTCCTCACTTTCTCTTTCTCTGACCGGTCGCTCGTCGAGCAAGGGCGTTCCCTGATACTCTCTCGAACGCGCAGCTCGAGATTCGACGCTCGTCGACACGACCAACGTCCTCTTCATCGTCGCCGGCGCCTTGTGAGTCGACGTTGCCCTTTCTTTCTTCCCATCCGGCCCTGAGCGCGCGAGGCGACTCGTGCGCTCACAGATCCTTCGCGAGCTAGACCTTTACTGACCCGTTCTTCTCTCGCAGTGTCGGCCTCGAGAAGATCATCCAGGCGCGCCTGTCGAAGGGCTCGATGGGCTTCACCGCCCGCATCGCTCCTTCGCCCGCCTCAACTTCCTCCTCTACCTCTTCCTCTCCTGTCGCACCCTTCTCGCCGCATCACCCTTCGACCTTCAGCACGAGGGGCGGCGCAGGCGCCAACGACTCGCCGCAGCCCGACCTGTCGCGCCTGCTGGACCAGTGCGAGCCGGCCGACTTGATCTCGTTCGGCCTCATCCCTGAGTGCGTCCCCTTCCTCTCTCTCTCGACCTCAACGTGAGCCTCGTGGTTCCTCGAGGACGTGCGCACTGACTCGTTCATTCTGCAGGCTCATTGGCCGACTGCCGATCACGGCCGCCCTGCGGTCGTTGACCGAGAAGGACCTCATGCGCGTCCTCACCGA
The DNA here is from genome assembly GCF_001329695.1 of Rhodotorula graminis WP1. NCBI lineage: Eukaryota > Fungi > Basidiomycota > Microbotryomycetes > Sporidiobolales > Sporidiobolaceae > Rhodotorula > Rhodotorula graminis. The sequence continues at coordinate 268,508 of NW_017264947.1, forward strand.
GCCCAAGAACGCCCTCGTCAAGCAGTACACCGAGCTGTTCTCGGCGAGCGGTGTCGAGCTACGGTGCGTCGAGCCTCGTTCCCCTTCATGTCCCGAATCTGCCGATCGCGCCGTCGGCCACGGTCGCGACGATCCTGCCCTGACTCTGTTCGTCTCTCGTCTGCAGCTTCACCTCTCCCGCACTACGCGCCGTCGCCGCGCAAGCCGTGCAGAAGCAGACGGGCGCACGAGGCCTGCGTCGCATCCTCGAGGACGTCCTCCTCGACTCTATGTTTGACGCTCCTCAATCGGTGCGTCCCCTCCTCTCTTTCCCCGCCCATCGTCTCTCGTACGTACCGGCTGATCACGGCGTTGTTCTCGTTCACAGTCGATCCGCTACGTCCTCGTCACCAAGCCCGTCGTCGCCGCCGGCGAGCCAGCGCACTACTACTCGCGCGGCCAGAAGCACGTCTTTGAGACCGACTTTGCGGCCGAGGAGGACGATGCGGGTGACGGGACTGGGGAAGGCGCCGGGCACGGGCAGAAGGAGCGCGTCGGCGCTCTCGAGGAGGGCGAGAAGCAGAAGCGCGCCGGCAAGCGCAAGGCGGTCGCGTGAGCGGGTCGGGAGCGTCTCGTTGGAGGTCCTCGTCGCGTGTAATCCTACCCTGTCCAGAGCCCTGTCTTTGTAACATTGCGCCGCCGTGCCTGCTGCTTCCTGCCCATCGTCGAGAGCGGCCACCGTACGTCCCTCGATCCTGCTCGAGGTGCGCACGCTTCTACGCAGGCCACCGCCTGAGCGGCTCTTTCGGCGAGTCTCTCTTTCCTTGCTCTCGTTCGTCCCTGTCGCATGCACGGTCCGAGCGAGCAACGAGAATGACGAGAGCGACCTGCGGCCGGTCAACGTAGTCGGGGCGGGTCAGTCCGAATCGAAACGCAGGCTCGGACCGCTCCGGCTCTCTCGCTTTGCGGCTCTGCGCAGGTGCTCTCGCGGTGAGAAGAGAAGGCTAGCATGCACCTGCGATGAGAGGCGCGAAGCTGGACGAGCTGCACTGCCTCACAAAGCCTGGGCGCCCTCGCAGGATGGCGCTCTGACCTCCCGCTTGGCTGGATTTCGCTCTCCTCACTCTCGGACTCGAGTAGGCGAGCAAGCGCTGCCATGGGTGCGCGATCACGCTCGAGCTCCAGCCTGCGAAAAGCGCGACACGCGACGAGCCAACAAGCTCGCCTCGCTCGACACGTTGCTCCTCGTCAACCAGGGCTCGCAAACGCTCCTTGCACACCCTGAACGCTCCATCGTTTCACCCGGACCACTCTCCTCGACAACGTCGCCGTTACGCGACCTGCTACAGCGCCAACCCCCTCTGCCGGCACAGCTCCTCGAGCTCGTCGACCCTCCTCCTGAGCGCCTCGTTCTCCTCCTCGAGCTCGGCGACGCGCGCCTGCTTCTTGGCCCGGCACCGCCGCGCACTGAGCGTGTTCTGCACGCGCTTGCGCTCCATCGCCGCCGCGACGTCGGGCGGGATAGCCGGCTCCTTGGGCGCCGTTACGCTCGCGCTCGCAGTCACCTTCGACGACGACGGCGACGACGACGAGGGCGAGGCAGACGCGCCGTGATGCTGCTTCTTGGCGAGGAGCTTGGCGCCCTTGGCCGTGAGCGCCTTGCGCGCCGTCACGCTCGGCAGGAGGCACACGCCCTGTGGGCGGATCGGCGCCTCGAGGTCGACGGGCGCGGCGGTACTCGCGCGAGTCGCCGTCGTCGACGCGAGGGGTCGCGACGAGGTCGACGAGGCCGGGGTGGCGGTCAAGGACGGCGGGGCGGAAGACGGGGAAAGGTGCGACGAGGTCGAGGTGGTCGAGTTTGGCGAGACGAGGGACGGCGGGGACGACGAGGACGTCGACGGGGCGACGGCCAGGTCACCGAGGTGCCAGTCGATGGGCGTAGGCGGAGCGAGAAAGGAAGGCGCCGGGAAGAAACAGGACAAGTCGGCGGGCGAGAAGGTAGGGACGGCGGGCGGGTCTGCGCGAGGCGGAATGCGGGTAGTCAGGACGGGCTTCGAGACGGCGTCATGTCCGATCGAGCTCGACGTACCGAGAGAGATAGGCGCGTCGCTCGAACCGGGGAGCGGCTCGGGCGGTGTGGCGAGGAAAGAGAAGTCGGGGAGGAGAGGGTCGAGAGGAGGGAGGACCTCGAACGGGTTGTACGAGGCGGGATCGAGGGCGAGAGGGTCGTATGTACAGGCGAGAGAGGATGGGTCGAAGGTGGAAGAGGGGTCGAGGTGGGGGAAGGACGGGTCGATGAGGATGTCGCCGCTCACGCAGAGCGGCTCGAGAGAGGCGAGGTCTCCTTGCGGAAGAACATGGCTGCGCGACGAGCAGACGGGTCAGTCCGGGATCCCGAGGGTGACGAGAGACCAACGGGGACGCACCTGAGGTGCTGAGACTCGGTCGAGGAGGTGCCAAGCAGGAGGTGGAGGAGGAGCGACTGGTCGCGGCTGCGGCGGCGGCGACCGAGGCGCTGTGGACGAGCGAGAGCCTGAGCGGCGGAAAGGGGAAGCTCGCGCGAGGTGCGGCGAGAAGGTGACGGGGAGAGGCGAAGAAGCGCAAAGCGAGCTGGACGAGGGAGAGAGAGAGGTGGCCGGTGGGCAAATCGAGTCGACTCGACTCCGCGAAAAGATCGGCCGGCCGAGACAAATTGTCAAGGGCCGACCGGTCGCTGGTCGTCGTCGCGAGAAAGAAGCACAAGTCGCAAGCGAGAAGAGAGGAGCCCGCGACAGGCCGAGAATACTGCCCGAGTTGCACGACGAGAAGGGAGGGGAAAACCGACGAGGGCGCGCGCTGCTCTACCAAGACGACGACGACGACGACGCCGCTCGTTTACGACTGGTGCTTGAGGATGTCCTTCGAGAGAACCTTGCCGTCCTTGTCGAGCTTGTACACGATGGGGACGCCCGTCTCGAGCTCCGTCTTGACAATCTCGTCGCCCGAGAGGCCCTCGAGCTGCATGATCATGGACCGGAGCGAGTTGCCGTGCGCGGCGACGAGGACCTTTTCGCCCTTGGCGACACGGGGCTTGATGTGCGACGCGTAGTACGGGAGGACGCGCTTGGCCGTGAGCTCGAGCGACTCGCCGCCGGGAGGGGGCACGTCGTACGAGCGGCGCCAGATGTGGACCTGCTCCTCGCCGAACTTGACGCGGGCTGCACGAGCGAGGAAGAGTCAGTCTCGAGGTTCGAGTCGAAGGGCTCCCCACGAGAGCGAACAAGAGGAGAGAGAGGACGGACCCTCGTCCTTGTTGAGGCCGGTGAGGTCGCCGTAGTCGCGCTCGTTGAGGGCCTGGTCCTTGAACGTCTCGAGGTCGTCCTGGCCGATCTCCTTGAGGATGATGGCGAGCGTGTCGTTGGCGCGCTGGAGGACCGACGTAAAGGCGACGTCAAAGTGGGTGTAGCCCGCCGCGGCGAGGTTCTTGGCGCCCGTGAGGGCCTCGCCGCGACCCTTCTCGGTCAGGGCCGGGTTCTTCCAGCTGCGTGGAGAGATGGCGAGGTCAGTCGAGGCTCGACGAGCGGGGCACACAGAGAGAGAGAGAGGTGGGCGCACCCGGTGAAGAGGTTGAGCTGCCGGCGGGGAGGACGAGAGGTCAGCTTGCGCCGTGTGACCGACAGAGGACATGGCAGAGCGCACCTTGTTCCACTCGGACTCGCCTGCAGGGCCCGGGCACGACGAGGGTCAGAATACAGTCCTCGCGGGAGATGACGGAAGGGCGAGGAGAGAGAGGACGGACCGTGCCTGTGAGAGAGAGACGACGATGAGGGGCAGGAGGGTCAGAGTGCGCATTGTGTGCTGTGCGGTCGGCGAGCAGGACGGACCTGACGAGAACGAGCTGTGGGTGGCGAGCGAGCGAGGGTCAGGAGGCGGACGGGGAGATGGGGGACGACGAGGCGACGACGCACGAGAGAGCCTTCAGAAGCAGCCATGGTCGGATGTAGATGGACTGTAGAAGTGTGTGTGAGCTTGATCCGCCGTCTCGCAGGCTATCGGGCGTGCTCACGACGAGGGGTGGTGGGTTGGTGGGAGAGCGAGGACGACGGCCTTGTCGATGGCCCGCATCCTCTCACCGCAGCTCGCCAGAGGGGACGCACGCACGCTCGCACGAAAGACACGAGCTGCAAATGCACGACAGACACAACAAGGGCGAGGAACCCACCACCTGCGACGACCCACCCTCACTCGCGCCTCGCTCAACCGGCCGGCGTCGCCCTCAACGTCCTCCCTCGCTGCCGCACCGAGAACATAAAGTTGGTCAACGTCTCTGCCTCCTTGATCGAGTCGCGCTTGTCCCAGTGCTGCGTCGCGCGCATCGCGAGCCGCTCGGTGACGCGGTGCGGGTCGTCGAACGCGCTCAAGCCGGCAAACTCGGCCGTGCGCGGCTCGACCCAGGCCCGTTTGGAGCCCGCCGCTGCGCCCTGCGCAGGCGTTGTCGAGGTAGCGAGGTTGGGGGCGGGCGCGAGGGGCGGCTGCTGGTCCGGATTGGCGGTCGAAGGAGGAGGAGGAGGGGGAGGGTCGGTCGGGTTAAGGCGGGCGTTGCGTGCGGCTGGGACGTAGGTGGTGCGGGCGCGGCGGATGGCGAGTTGGCGGCCGTCTAGCGGAGGGTGAAGGTCGCGAGGGAGGGCCGGGACGGGGAAGACGGCGTGGTGGTACGACAGCGAGCCTTGCGGTTCGAGGAGGCCGTCTGTGTGGGGGAAAGAGGGCGAGGTGAGCGGGTTCGGGGTGGGAGTGCCGTGCGAGGTGGACGCACATCGAGAGAGGTACCGTTGGATGGCATCTGGCGGGAGAGACGCGAGCGAGAGCTGAGTGCGGGGTCCGAGGCGTGGGGAGGAGGAAGGAGGAGAGCTCGTCAGGGGACAGGGTTCGCGCGAGGGAGGGAGGGAGGGGTGGGACGCACGATGGGTTGTCTAGGGACAGGGCCCTCGTGATGGTACTGCTGCTGCTGCTGGAGCTGCTGCTGCTGCTGCTGGGCGGCGAGGCGAGCCTGCGCCTCCTGCTGAGCCTTGTAGACGGCCTTTGTCCTGCTCGTGGTCGGGGCCGTGCCCGGGTAAAAGTCGGGGTCGAGGTTGTTGGCGCGTCGGCGCTTGGTGGCAGGGCCGGCTGTGGTGCCCGCCGAGTCGTAGCCGCTCATCTCGCTCGAGGGTCGGGCGAGAGGGGGAGGCGCTCGCGAGGGGGGCGAGGCGAGGGTGCGAGGCGCGTCGAGGGTGCGCTGGTCGGGGTGCGTGGTGCGAGTCGGGTGTGTGGGTGTGGGTGCGGCTGTAGAGCACTGGCGCACAGGTGGTGGTGACGAGCTGAGGCCCAAGGTGGGCGCGCTCGTCTCTCTCGGCGCCGGACGGAACCCTCGCTACATGCACCTCCTCGCCGCACCTCCTGTGAGCGACTGAGTGCCACGTAAGGGCTTGCAATGTACAGAGCATCACACCGGATCCTCCTCGAGAAAATCCGGCGAGCGAGGTCAAGGCGGTGCACGGCGACCTCGCCCTCGACTCTCTCTCTTGCTCTCCTCGTCGTCGACCAGCACCTCTGCTCTTGCTCTGCGAGGACCGACCCCTCTGCTTCGACCAGCTCCAGCCCACCGCCCGCCCGCCATGGCCGCCACAGCCCTCGCCGCAGCTCACGCCGTCGCCTACCTCGACGCCAAGTACCGCGTCGCCGACGACCTGCGCCTCGCGAGGGGCATGGTCAAGGCCCGCATCGGCCTCAAGGTCAACGACCGCAGGGACCGCAACTCGATCTACTACGTCTTCGAGGACGCCGCCCGCAACCGCACCGACGCCGACTGCTACGTCTGCGAGGGCGTCACCCTCAGCTGGACCCAGACTCAGCTCGGTGCGTCCCCTACCACCACCTCCTACCCGCGGTCCTGCCCCTCGACCCGCACCCCAGAGCAGGCGAGCGAGCACTGACCTCCCTTCCCCTCCCCCCTCCCCCACTTGCGCGTGCGCACCGCCCGACGCAGCCGTCAACCGCCTCGCGCACTACCTCCTCGCCCAGGGTCTGCAGCGCGGCGACACGATCGCCCTGTACCTCCCGAACAAGCCCGCATACCCGATCATCTGGCTCGCCTGCCTCGCCATCGACGTGTGCGTCCCCGCGTCCTCGCTCTCTCACCCTCTCTCAATGCCGCACCAGCTCACGTCCCAGCCGCACACAGCGTCCCGGCCTTCATCAATTACAACCTGACGGGCCAAGGCCTCGCGCACTGCATCTCGGTCGCCGCCCCCAAGCTCGTCCTGTTCGAGTCGGACCTCGCGTCCGCCATCGTCGACGTCGCGCCCTCGCTCGACCGCTCGGCCAAGCTCGTGCGGTGGGTCGACGTGTTCAGCAAGACAGCGGCCGGTGAGAAGGGCGTCGAGGGCGAGCAGGTGCTCGACGAGGCGGTGCTCGCCCAGATGAGCAGCGAGCGCATCCCGGACGAGCGCCGCAACGGCATCAAGTGGAGCAGCCCGTGCTGCCTCATCTACACGTCTGGGTGCGTCCGCCTGTCCTCGCCGTGTCTGTCGAGGAGCCTTGAGCTGCAGCGAGCAGCCTCGAGCCTCTTCTGTGCGCATCGTATCGGGCCCGCACTGACTCTCTCCTACCCGACACAGGACGACCGGCCTGCCCAAGGCCGCCCTCACGCTCCACGGTCGCTGCGCAACTGCGTTCCAGGTGCGCTCGCGCCCTCGTCCTCCCTCTCATCCTCGCATACTGACGAACCCTCGCCCTCGCAGGTCTGGACGACGCTCAACTCGTTCGGCAAGAACACGCGCATCTACACGCCCATGCCGCTCGTGCGTCTCTCGACTTTCTCCTTCTTCCTCTACCTCGTCGGTCCTCCAAAGCGAAGCTAATCACGTCCTCGCGCGCGCGCGCAGTACCACTCGACGGCCGCCATCCTCGCCGTCGGCGTCGCGTGGAACGCGCGCGCGACCGTCGTCATCGGCCGCAAGTTCTCGGCGACGACCTTCTGGAGGGACGTGCGCGAGAGCAGGGCCAACGTCGTGCAGTATGTCGGCGAGGGTGCGTCCCGATTTCTCCTCTCACCTCCTCTCGCTCGTCGCGCTTCGGCTTGCGCCGTCGCTCCTCGAGCGTGCGCTCGGGAATTGCCAGGGAAAACGACTGATGTATCGAGCGCGCCTGCAGTCCTACGGTACCTCCTTGCTCGCCCGCCGAGCCCGGACGACAAGCGGCACGAGGTCCGCCTGGCGTACGGCAACGGGTGCAGGCCCGGTGCGTCCTCCCTCCCTCCTCCTTTTTCTCGTCATTCTCTCGGTACCTGCGGTCCTGACCCGACGACCCGAGCGCTCGCAGACGTGTGGGAGAAGTTCCGTGAGCGGTTCGGCGTGCAGACCATCTCCGAGTTCTTCGCTTCGTCCGAGGGTGTGTCCTCGCTCTCTCTCTCCCCCCCTCTCTCGTCTCGTATCCTCGAGTCGAGCTCGTCGACCGTCGACCTGACCACGGCCCTCGCTCGCTCGCAGGCAACGGCTCGCTCTTCAACCGCAACGGCAACTCGCTCGGCGCCGGCGCCGTCGGCAAGGAGGGCCTCATCGTCAGCTCGTTCCAGCGCAACAAGCAGGTTCTGCTTCGCGTCGACCCGCTCACCGAGGAGCCGGCGCGCGGCAAGGACGGCCTCGCGATTCGGGTGCGTCGCTGCTCTCTCTCTCTCTCCTTCCCTCTCTCCTCGGCGAGCTAGAGGAACGTGGAGCTCACACTTTGTCGTCGATGATGTGCGCAGGCCAACGTCAACGAGCCGGGCGAGCTCGTGATCCAGATCGACAACTCGTCGCCGTACCAAGCGTTTGCCGGGTACCACAACAACCCGTCGGCGACCGACAAGAAGATCCTGCGGTCAGTCCTCGCCCGGGGCGACACGTACTTCCGCACGGGCGACCTCTTGCGGCGCGACGGCGACGGGCACTGGTACTTTGCCGACCGCCTCGGCGACACGTTCCGGTGGAAGAGCGAGAACGTGAGCACGGCCGACGTCGCAGAGAAGCTCGGGCAGGTCGTCGACGAGGCCAACGTGTACGGCGTGCTCGGTGCGTCCCTCTCTCTCTCCTCTCTCACCTCGTTCTCCTCGCCCTCGACCATCCCTGACTCGCCCTTCTCCCCCTCTCCTCCTTCCTCGCCTCCTCCCTCCTCGACGACCTCACCCGTCCCTCCCCACCTCTCCTCGGCAACGCAGTCCCCTCGCACGAGGGCCGCGCCGGGTGCGCCGCCATCCCGCTCTCGTCGGGCCAGCAGGTCGACTTTGCGGCGCTCGGCGCCCACGTGCAGCGCACGCTGCCCAAGTACGCTCAGCCG
>NW_017264947.1:277865-279502 GCF_001329695.1 Rhodotorula graminis WP1
CTTCACGGCTCCACGCTCACCCCCACACCCCTCACTTTGTTATTCTTCCCGCTCTATTCCCCCTTTCGCACACCCCACCCTTGCCTGCTCCGCGATTATCGGAATCTCTTGGTCACGCCCGTCCTCGCAGAGTTACATACGAGTTCATAGTGAATGGGGCAAACCGCCAGCGCAAGATGTCGGCAATCAACGAGGGGGAGGGGGAGGGGGAGGGGAAGAGGGTCAGAGAGGGTCGTGCGGGAGGGAGGCGAGGCGAGGAGAGAGGGGTTGAGGGACGAGGGCAAAGAGAGAAGGAGGGAGGACGCACTCGGCGTAGTACCTGACGAGAGGAGAGAGAGAGAACAGCGCGAGTCAGTTACGCGCAGACGAGAGAGAGAGTGAGTGAGAGACGCACTTTGGCTTGTCGCCATAGCTCGCGACCTGGTACTCGGGCAGGACCTGGTCGCCCGTGCCGCACGTCGAGCCGAGGACGTAGTTGCACGCGTTGCGGCACGCGCCGACGTTGGTGACGGGCGGCGACGCGGCCGGGTTCTGGCACTGGTCGAGGCAGGCCGAGGTGCGCAGGCGGCAGTCTGGTGCCGGGCGAGGGTGTCGGTTGGTGCGAGAGGGTCGAGGGAGAGGGAGAGGAGGCGAGAGAGTCAGTAGGGGACGTCGCAGAGAGGGCGAAGAGGAGGGTGCAGGCGCACCGTACGTGTTTACGGGGACGACGAGAGGCTGGAGGCGGCTGTCGGAGCCCTTTGAGCACTTGCAGTTCCAGCCCATCGTGTCCGGGTTGCAGCTGCGGGTGCGGTGCCGGCGGCGAGGTGAGCTCGAGGGTCGGAACGGACAAAGGGGGGTAGGGGGCGCACAAGTTGTCGGTGACGGTGCCCTGGCCCGAGCATCCTGCGGTTGCGCAGAAGGCCGTGGTCGAGTTGCAGATCGAGGTGCGGGTCGAGGCGCTCTGTGGTAGAGAGGGAGGGATCGGCGGGCGACAGGGATAGAAGTGGGGGTGGAGTCGACGCGAGGTCGCCGGGGTGGAAGGGGGAGGGAGAGGAAGGGGGTGCGCAGGGGTCAGCTGTGGACTAGTGTAGGTGGGAGAGAAGGTGCTGACCTCCTCTGTGAGGTTGTAGCGGTAGCCTGGGAGCGAGCTGGCGAGGGCTTTGGCGGACGAGGTTGCGAACGCGCCCGAGGTCTGGGTTGCGTACGCGGGGACCGAGAGGAGGCTGGTGGCGGTGGCGGTGGCGTTGGCTGCTGCAGGGAGGTGGGTCAGGTCCAGGGTAGGAGAGAGGGAGGGAGAGAGGAGGGCGGCGAGGTGTGTGCACCCGAGTGGGAGAGGGGGGCTCACCTGGAGCTGCGAGGGTTGCGAGGGGTGCGTGCGTGGCGCACAGTGCGAGTGCTGCGAGTGCGAGCAGCATGGCCGGTGTCGGTGGACGAGCGTGGTCGAGCGTGGTGAGGAGGAGGAGGAGGACGGAGGAGGACAACGCGGGGAACTTGTCCGATGGTCGGCTCTCCTCCCCCCTCTCTCTGCCGCACACTTGCACGCACTGCACGAGGCACTGCCGCTACTCGACAGAGCCACCTCCTCACGGCCACCCCCGAGACCCGACCTCTCACCGCCACCCTCGCCCCCTCCGGCGGGTCTCTGAATCGCCCCCACC
>NW_017264947.1:279602-316498 GCF_001329695.1 Rhodotorula graminis WP1
GCCTGTGCACCTTGGCGACGAGCTCGCCGCTGCGGGCGTACAACGACCGAGTGGTACCAGCTCGAGCCGTGTAGTACGAGACGAAGGCGGCCTGCTTGATGTTGAGCATGCGCGAGCCGAGCGTCGAGTCGAGTTAGCCGCCGGGCGGTGCGGGAGGGAACGCCGAGACGAGGGCGGCGAACGTCGAGAAGCAGCGCATCTACCCTGTACAAGAACCCTCCTTCGACCTCGCCCCACCTCGCTCCCCATCGCCAACTCCTGTCCCCCTCGCGCGCACCCGCACCGGCCGCTCCCTCCGCATCGTCGAGCCCACCACCACCACCACCACCACCTCGCCCGCCACCGCCACCTCGACCACCACCCCACCACCCCGCGAGGCCCCTCCCCCGGTCTACTACCCGGGCGCCGCTCGCCGCCGCTCGACCAACCCGCCCGACCTCGCCTCGGGACTCGCACCCTCGACCAACACGGCCTCGACCGCCTCGTGCACCGTCCAGTGGGCCTACCACCCGTGTGCCCCCGACGCCCAGGGCGGCAACGGCACCTGGGGCCGCCGCCTCCGCCTCGCCGAGGTCTGGCGCGCCCTCGCCTGCCGCGACGAGCTCCTGTACGACGGCTGGCCCCGCCAGTTTGGCGGCAGGGACCGCGTCCCGTGGGACGTCGCCCGTCGAGACCGCGACGCGGCCGCAACCGGTCCAGCCGTCGACGAGGAGCACGGCGCCCCACGACCCGACCATCGGCGCACGCGTTCACGCGCCCTGTCGCTCTCGCTCTCGCTCTCGCGCCGCACGACGACCGGCGCCGACTCGGGCGTCGCCCTCACGCCCCACTCGACCCACTACGAGGCCGGCACGCACCCGCTCGCGCCCCTGTACAAGAAGCGCGTCGCCGACCTCAACGCCTTGATCCAGGGCGAGCTCGTCACGGCCCGCCTCTGGCTCGCCCTCGTCGAGACGCTCGACTACGTGTGGATCGTCGCCCTCGTCGTCGCCCTCGCACAGGGCAAAGGCGTCCAGACCGGCTTCCTCAAGGGCGTCGAGGTGCGCCCTCGCTCTCTCTCTCTCTCTTTTTGCGTCCCTCCCTTCCTTCCTCCTCGGCGTCATCCTCGCCTCGCCGACTCGCATCTCTCGCCCTCGTCACCTCGCGCCCCTCGATCTCTCTCGAGCCCCGTCCTGACCCGCTCGCGCCCGCCGCCGGACCCCGCAGATCGGCCTCGTCCTCGTCATCCTCCTCAACGGCCTCGCCATCAACGCCGTCCGCATGCGGCGCTACACGCTGGCGCGCGCCCTCAAGACGCGCACGCGCGACTGGAGCCCGCTCGCCCTCACGTCGACCAACGCCGGCCTGATGCGCAACTACCTCGACGGCGACGCCGAGCCCCGCGAGGGCATGGACAGCGTGCCCGTCAAAGACGGGCCCGTCATGCGGTGGCGCATGCGCGAGACCGAGGTGCGCCCCCTTCCTCGCCTCTCTCTCTCTCCCTCGCCCTCGCAGAGCCGCACTGACCCTCGCTCGACGAAACAGGGCGGCTTCTGGCTCGGTTACCGCCCCATCGTCCGCGTCGAGCTCGTCACCCCCTCGTCCTTCTCCAACCCGGCCGCCTACCTCCCCGTCGTCGACCCCGAGCTCGGCGCACCCCCACAGGTCCTCGGCCTCGAGCCCGACGAGCTCGACCTCGAGCCGCCCAACGGCGCGCACGGCTCGCCACGAGCGCCGGTCGCGGCGTCGGCGTCGGCGTTGGCGGCGGCGCCTGTGTCGGGTTTGGCGCCGACGGTGGGCGAGGGAGCAGGAGAGGGAGCGGGAGCGGCGGGCGGAGCAGGAGGGTCGGCGCCGGGCGAGGCGACGAGCGTGCCGGTCGTCGGTGCGGCTGCGGGAGCGGGTCCGGCGCCGGTGGTGGGCGAGCCGCCGCGGTACGAGGACGCGCACTGAGCGCGCCGCGAGGAGAGAGAGAGAGCCGAGGAGGAGGAGGAGGACGAGTCGGGCGCGAGGTCGGCTTTCCTCGAGCGTCTCTGGATCCTGTAGCATACGTTCCTTCCCCTACCTTCCTCTCGCTGTCGTAGCTACCCTGTCATGTCACGAGCCTCACGTCGCACGTCTCCCTGCTGCTAGAGACGAGTGAGAGCCTGCTGCGAGAGCGAGAAAGGCTCGTGCGAGCGGTCTCTCGGGCTTGACGCCTCTGCGTCTCGCGCGACGAGGTTCCCTGAGTGCTCGAGCTCGCTATCGTCAGTCAGGAGAGAGAAGGCGGGAGCTCTCGCAACTGCTCGCGCTGGGAGCGGCGAGAAGGAGGAGAATAGCGCGAGCGGGCGTGCTCCTCTTCACGAGCCCGCGCTCCAGCGCCGCTCTCTCAGCGTCAAGCGAGCCATGCTCCCGAAGCTTGCACAGCTCGAGCGACGCCTCGAGAGCGCTCGAGAGCGGCCTCACCTCGCCGCCGCCGGTCGAGCGTCAGAATAAAGGGGCGGCCTCTGATTGGCTGTTTTGATCTGGACTACCGCGCCGACTACGTTCAAACACCCGTTGGCCGCTCTCGCCGCCGCAAAGCCCTGGATCTAAGCGCGACAGCCTCTGCACGACGTGGGGCATCGTGATGGAGGGCGAGAGAGCGGCGAGCGCTCGAGCGAAGCGACCTGAGGCGGCGCGCACGCTCGACGAGGTTCGGTCGCTCTGTGGGAGGACAAGCTCGCTGGATTTCGCGCTTACTGCCGCAGCCTGACGAGGACAGGTGCGTCGTACGCTGAGAGAGAGACCCTCAGGCCCAAATCGAGGCGAGAAGCGCGGTCTCGCTCGGGCGAGGGACGCGCACTCTTCCTCGTCGGCGACGCTGGGCTCTCGATCTCTCTCGGAGTATTACTCTGCTGCGTGGCTTGCTGCGTCGCTCACAGCCCTGAGGAAAGTACAGGAGAGCTCTCTCAAGAAGGGGGCCGCTCGCACTCTCGGACGGGCGACGAAAGGAGAGATGGAACGCCCTTCGAGGGGCTTGGACCGCATGAAAGACTACCACATTTGACGGCTCGATGAGGCACCCAGGATGACACGAGAGGGAGAAGAGAGAAAGACGGGGGATTAAGCGAGACAAAGGTGGACCGGGGCGAGAGAGGGGGTACAAGAGACAAGGGAGGGGGAGGCTCGACCCGCTTCGCTCAGAGCGTGTAGCGGAACTTGGGGTTGCCCTCGATGACGTACGTGCCCGCGTCGGCCTTGCGGTTCTGGGCACGGAAGTAGAACGAGAGGCCCGTGACGATGGTGATGATGGCGAACTGGCAGCCGACTGTGGAGGACGGGCGAGGTCAGCGACGGCTTCTCTGAGACTGGAGGGGCAGCGGAAGGACGTACTCGTAGCCCACAGGCCAGGAATGTAACGAGGGTAGTCGACCTGGCGGTAGATGAGCGAGCTGCAGGGGAGGAGGCGGCGGTCAGCGACGAGGTCCGAGAAAAGGCCGGGGGAGAGCAGGACGCACGCAAAGATGCCGCCGACGCCGCCCATGCCGATGCAGACGGCCGACGAGAGGGCACGCTTCGAGTGCGACAGGACGTTGGTGGCCTGGTAGGCGAGGACGGCCGGGCTGTGGGTTTAGGAAGGTCAGCGACTGAGGAGACGACGATGGCTCTAGGAGAGGCTCGAGCGCGATGCTCGAGCTCGAGGGTGGGCATACACAGAGAGAAGAGACGTACACGTTGGACTGAGCGCCCGAGATGGTGAGGAACGCGCCGAACTGCGAGGGGAGGTCATAAGACAGGGTCAGTGAGGAGCTCGATGCGGCGGCCCTTTCTCGGGGCCTCTGTGCGCCGAGGGACGAGCGAGAGAGGGACACTCACGTAGCGGATGCCGAGCTTGTCGGCGTAGGCCATGATGAAGAGGCCGGTGAAGCAGACAGTCGAGCTGATGCCGATGAAGAGGGCGCGCTTGCGGAACTTGTCCGAGAGGAAGGCCATCATGGCGGTGAAGAAGCCGGCGAGGACGTAAGGCGGGGCCGAGAGGAGGAGCGAGGTCTTGGTGTCGTAGCCGCCGCCCGACAGGATGACGGGGAGGAAGTCTTTGGGCGCTCGAGAGTCAGTTTGACGGTCCCGCACGGACTCGGGGGGTCGAGAGAGAGGGACGAACAGGAGAAGGCGTAGGCGGGCATCGTCGAGAAGCAGAAGCAGAGACCGAAGCACCAGATCTTGAAGCTGTTGCGAGGAGGACGAGGCTCGTCAGGGACGGGTCGTCGAGGCAGGCCGAGGACGAAGCGGGACGTACTCGAGGGCGTGCGTGATGAGCTTCTTGCCGGTAACCGAGTCGGGAGTAGCGTCGCCACGGTCCTGCTGGATGCGCTCGATGGCCCAGGTCTTCTGCTCCGGGGTGAGGAACTTGGCGCGGTCCGGGAAGTCGACGATGACGAACCACGAGATGACGCCGAGGCCGATCGTGATGACACCGAACAGGAGGAAGATCCAGCTGGGAGCGGGAGGAAGGGACGAGTCAGTTCTCGAAGATGCCGGCGACGAGGTTCGTGCGCGAGGAAGAGGCGACGCACCGCCATCCCTCGAGGCCGTGGACGCCGTTCATCTGCGACATGCCCCAGCCGATGATGTTGGAGAACCCGGAGAGGACCATCGACGACAGGTAGAAGAAGGCCATGCGCTTGGCCATCTCGAAGCGAGTGTACCAGGTCGAGATGAGGCTGCGCGGTCGGACGAACCAGGTCAGCTCGGCGCGCTCAGGCAGAGCAGTCCTGTCCGTCGAGACAATCGGACGTACAAGGTGCAACCAGGGAAGAAGCCGGCCTGCGAGCGCAAGGAGGGCGAGTCAGTCGACTGCGCTCGTCGAGAAGGTTGAATGCGCGGATGTGCGGCTCACCTCGAAGAAGCCGAGAAGGGTGCGGCAGACGGCGAGCTGCTCCCAGTTGGTGATGAACGCCATGCCGAGCATGACGGCGCCCCACGCAATGGTGATGGTGGCGAGCTGGTTGCGCGGCCCGATCTTGCGGATGAGCAAGTTGGCGGGCAGCTCGAAGATGATGTACGGGACAAAGAAGATGCAGGTGATGAGGCTGCACGGGGCGAGGCGCGAGAAGAACGGCTGGGTCAGTCGCGGCGAGGAGGTCAAGGACGAGGAGGAAGGCCACGCACGAGTAACGCTCGCCGACGGTGAGCTTGAGGTCTTTGCCCATGCCGACCGTTCGTGCGATCGAGATGTTGGTGCGGTCTGCGCGCGTCGACGAGGCGGGAAGAGTCAGCGGAATTCCGGGCGGTGGCTGGCCGGCTCGTCGAAGATGCGCTCGAGCCGCTCGCAGGACCGACTCGAGCGTGGGCGCGCCTGGGACCGCGAGGGAAGGCGACAGGGAGGACTCACCGATGAGCGAGATGGCGTAGACGGCCGAGAGCATGGGAATGAGGCGCCAGTCGATGCGGCGGCTGCGAACGTGGTCGGCGGGCGAGGGGCAGGGAGGCGGTCTCGTCAGTGCGGGCTTCTCGCGACGCTCCCTCGAGTGCGTAACGACGCAGAGAGAAACGAGACGCACACAGTAGAGCGCGCAAAGGCCGGGTCGACGTCCTGCGTCTCGCTGTCGAGGTGCGTTGCCTGGCGGGACGCGAGCTCCTTGTGCTCGACGCGGTGCTTCTCCGAGGTCGAGTCGGGGGTCAAACTCATCGTGGCGGTCGTGTGTGTCGGTGTGCGGTGCGAGAGCGAGGTAGAGCGCGAGTGTGAAGGAAGGGAGAGAAGAGCGGACTGCAGGGCCCCGAGCGGAGCGCTTTCCGAAGGAGCCGCGAACCTCCCCCATGCTTCCCCGCAAGCCTGCTTGACAGACGGACCGGGGAGCCACAAATCCCCGGTAGGTGGACGAACGGTGCCTTGAGCCGATCAAGGCTGGGCACGAAGGGCCGCAACCGCCTCGAGCGCACGCGGGGTCAGGCGACCCAGAACCGCGGCAAGCCAGGCCAATGCGGCGCGATTGAGCGTCTTTGCTCCGCCGCACAGCATGCAGGCACGACTCGGCGTACGAGGCCGTCGACCCAGGACGAGGCCCGCGCCCGCCACCGGTTCTGGGAGTGAGCCGGTCGACCTTCTCAAGTGGCCCTTCTCGCCTCATGGAACCCGCGAGCGCGTGCGCCCCACGAGCGAGTGAAGTCAGGGCCAAGGCGGACAATCACCGACATTCGGACAGCAGGGCGGCGTGCGGCCCGAGTCGTGCGTAAAGCGCGCTGCGTCGTCCTCTCCATTATCGGTGAGCGGATCCTCCGGAAGCCGACCAGCATCTGCCCCGCTTTCGGGCGACCGCTCTCCCAGGCGATACACTGCACGCCCGGATGCTGCTGCTCAACAATGCGTTGCCACACGGTGCTACACGACTATGCACAAAGCGCGCCTCTCGTGCCCTTCTCAAGCGCGCGACGCTCAGCCTCGACCGCCCGCACCCCACGCGCGCGCGCCGGCCGACCCATCAAGCTGCTGCCCACGCTCCTATCCCCCGGCTTGCCTTCGACGATCCACTCAAGGCACTGCCCGCCGCCCGCACCGCGCTCGCTCGATCCCGCTCACGCCTCTTGCGCCCGCCTCTCGCCCTCGCTCTCGCCCTCACCGCCGGGGCCTGCCGCCCTTTCCTCCGGCTCGCTCGCCCGCACCGCCGTCACCTCGAGGCCCGAGCCCTGCGCGTTGAGCCCGACGCGCGCCGTGTCGCCGTTGGCGAGCTCGCCTCGAAGGATGGCCTCGGCGAGCGGCTTGCGCACCTCGCGGTTGATGAGGCGGTTGAGCGCGCGCGCGCCGAATGCTGGGTGGTAGCCCTGCGTGGCGAGCCACGAGCGCGCGGCAGGGTCGACGGCGAGGCCGATGCGGCGGTCAGGCGCGGCGGGCGAGTGGTTGAGCGTCTGCTGGACCTCGGACAGGCGCAGGTCGACGATGGACGAGATGGTCGACGGCGACAGCGAGTTGAAGACGATCATCTCGTCGAGGCGATTCAGCTGCAGGGGCACGAGGTGGGTAAGCTTCCGTCTGCGTGCGTGTGCGTCGACGAGGGGGAGGAGGAAGAGCGTGACGCGCCAGCTCGGGCGGGTACATTCCCTGAACGCGGCCGATGACGGCCTCCTTAGCGCGGTCGGTGACGGTGCCGTCCTCGAGGGTCGCGCCGGGCTCGGACAAGATGTCGAAGCCGATGTTGGACGTGAGGATGATGGTCGCTGGGGACGAAAGAGGGGTCAGTCGGTGTCGGACCGAGGAAGGCGGTGAAATCGAGCGACGACTCACTGTTCTTAAAGTCGACGACGCGGCCTTGCGAGTCGGTGAGCTTGCCCTCGTCGAGGAGCTGAAGAAGAATGTTGGCGACGTCTGCAGAGGGAGAGAAAGAGAGCGTCAGGGACGTATCGAGTGAGAGCGAGAGAGAGGGAGATTGACGGACCCTTGTGCGCCTTCTCGACCTCGTCGAAGAGGACGACCGAGTATGGCTTGCGGCGGACGGCCTCGGTGAGCTGGCCGCCCTCCTCGAACCCGACGTAGCTCGGCGGCGCCCCGATCAAGCGCGACACCGTGTGCTTGTCCTGGTACTCGCTCATGTTGATGCTGTCGCGGCGAGACTGCTCGTCAGTTCTGCTCGAGCGAGAGGAGGGAGCGAGAGGAGGAGAGAGAGAGGAGAACGTACGTGATGAGGTTGCGCTCAGTCCCCGTGAGCTCTTGCGACAGCGCCTTGGCGAGCTCGGTCTTGCCTGCGCACGACGATAGAGCGAGTCAGTCGAGTCGTCCTGAACGAGGCAGAGAGACCGCGGGAAGGCTCGAGGCGTGAAGGTGAGGACCAGTCGACGCACCGGTACCCGTCGAGCCGAGGAAGAGGAACGAGGCAATCGGGCGATTGCCCGTGTGGAGCCCGGCGCGAGAAAGGCGAATGGCCGACGCGACCGACTCGATGGCGGGCTCTTGGCCCTTGACACGCTGGCGCAGGACCGACTCGAGGTCGATGAGGCGCGACAGGTCGCCGCGAAGCAGGGTCGTTGTCGGGATGCCCGTCGCCTGCGCGCGCTCGTGACGACGTGAGTAAAGGGTACGGGGAAGTTGGAGAGGAAAGAGGAGGGGTGAGACGCACCTTGGACACGACGCGGGCAATGTCGTCGCTCGTGACCCTCGACCCGCCCTCGTCACTGCCCTCCTCGCCCTCCTTGGGGAGCTTCTTCTCCAACGCCGGCAGCACCGAGTACCTCAACTCGCTCGCGCGCTGGTAGTCGCCGGCCCGCTGCGCCTCGTCGAGCTCCCACCTCCTGCGCTCGAGCTCCTCCCTCGCGCTGCGGATTTCCTCGGCCCGCTCGCGCTCGCCCCGCCACTCGCGCTCCATCTCGTCGACCCGGCTCTGGAGCGTCTTGAGCTCGCCCTCGATCTCGGCGCGGCGCTCGCGCGCGACGGCGTCCGTGTCCTTGCCGAGCGACGAGAGCTCGATCTGGAGCGTCGTCATGGTGCGCTTGAGCGCGTCGAGCTCCTCGGGCGGCGACTCTTTGCGGAGCCGAAGCGACGCGGCGGCCTCGTCGACGAGGTCGATGGCCTTGTCGGGCAGGTGGCGGTCGGCGATGTACCGGGTCGACATGACGGCGGCCGACACGATGGCCGAGTCCGAGATGGTGACGCCGTGGTGGACCTCAAGCTTGGGCTTGAGGCCACGGAGCATGGTGACGGCCGCCTCGACCGACGGCTCGTCGACCCGGAGCGTCTGGAACCGGCGCAAGAGCGCCTTGTCCTTCTCGATCGTGCGGAACTCGTCGAGCGTGGTCGCGCCGGCGATCTGGAGGCCGCGCGCGAGGGCCGGCTTGAGCATGTTGCCGGCGTCGAGCGACCCCTCGGCCTTGCCGAGGTTGAGGATCTGGTGGATCTCGTCGATGAAGGCGATGGTGTTGTCGCTCTCCTCGAGGTCCTTGATCAAGCCGCTCATCTTCTCCTCGAACGAGCCGCGCACGCCGGTCTGCAGTCGGAATAGGTGTCAGTTCGAGTCATAAGGGAAGTGAGGAGAGAGGGGGACGCACGCCGGTCATGAGCGTGGCCAGGTCGATCGACAGGAGGCGGCGGTTCTTGAGCGACTCGGGCACGTCGCCGGCGACAATCTTCTGCGCGAGGCCCTCGACGACGGCCGTCTTTCCGACACCGGCGGCGCCAATCAGGAGCGGGTTGTTCCTGCGGGCGAGAGGGAGGAAGGGGTGAGCGTCTGTGCGGCGTCGTCGCAGAAGGGTCACGCAGGAGGAACGACAGGGACGCACTTGGTCCGCCTCGACAGGATCTCGATCATGCGCCTCGTCTCTTGCTCTCGACCGATGACCGGGTCAAGCTTGCCCTCCTTCGCGAGGGCCGTGAGGTCGACCGAGTTGTCCTCGAGGATCTTGCCGGGCTCGCGCTTGGCGCCGCCGCCAAAGATGTTGCCGATGGGCCCTCCTCCTCCTCCTCCAAAGCCGCCACCGCCGCTGTTGCTGCCCGGAGGCGGAGGAGGGAAGCCACCGCGGCCGGGAGGGAGGCGTGCGGGGGCGGAGGTCGAGAGAGGGCGGCGAGCGACGGCGGCGAGGGTGCTCGTGGAAGGGAGGGCGCGGTGGAGGGACCTCGATGCGGTGGTGGTGCGGATGGTGCGGCTGAGCATGCAGGTGCGGCGACGGGTGGACAGACGACTGTGGGTGGCGGTGCTGATGAAGGAGGAGGAGGGACAGAGGGCGTGGGTGGTCGGTTGCTGGCTGTGGCGGTACTTGAGAGTGTGCCGAGTAGGTTGAGCGTGTTCAAGCGGGTGCTTGTTGCAGTCGTTGTCGAGAGAGAGCGACGAGCCGAGGCGGTTCGAGGACCTTCTCGTCGTCGTCGCTCCCACCTCGACCCAGCCGTGCTTGCTCGATCGATCAGGCGAGCAACTGCACGTGCACCACCGAGTGCGCGCCGCCTCGACCATGCGGCCCGTCGACCTGGCGCCAGACGACGACCCGCCGCCGGTCCTCCTCCTCCCCGCCCTCCCTCGACACTACCACACCGCGCCCTGGCTAGCACCAGACTGGGTCCGACATGGCGAGACTCAGCTACGCGGCTTCCAGCTCTTCGCCGTCGAGCAGAGGTCCGTCACCACCTCTCTCCCCTCCTCATCTCCTCGGACCTGGCCCAGGTGGGGGCGGACCGCGAGCTGACTCTCGCTGTTGCCGCGCCCGCGTGCCAACAGGATGACCGATCGACATGCGCTCATGCCCGTCATCGTCGTCCTCACGGGCGACAAGGCCGACTGCGTGCGTCTCCCTCTCGCCTCCACCTCGAACCCTGTCGCCCTAACCTCCTCGCTCCACCCAGATCACCGTCGAGCGCTTCGAGCTTCGTCGAGCGGCCTCTTTCGACTCGGACGAGCGCGCCATCGTGTGGACCAAGACCAAGGCCGTCCTCAAGCACGCCGGCACCAGGGTCAACCAGGTGAGCCCGACGCCGTGCTGCGTTCAGTCCGGTCGAGGATGCCCTGTTAGAATCGCACTGATACCACTTCACCGCCCTTGTCTCACAGACGCCCCAAGGTCACATCCCGCTCACGGCTCTCCCTTCGCTCCCGCCGTCCCTGTCTCTCGTCCAGCTGCCGCCCATCCCCCTTCCTTTCCGCCCGAGCACCTCGACCGACAGCGACCCGCCTCTCGACGCGGCCGACTACCGCCACCACGAGCCGCTCCTCATCCAGAACATCAATCTGCGCCGCCTCGGCCTCGGCGGCCGCGCAGGGTTCCGCCTCCCGCCGTCGGCCTCGGGCCCGTCGTCGTCGTCCAAGCACGCTCCCGTCGCGTCGGGCGCCACCCCAGCTCAGCAGCTCCACTTCCTCGAGGCGTACCAGTCCCTGTTCCCCCTCCCTCGACCTCTTCCCCCTCCTCGGCACCAACCTCTCTCGCCCTGTCGCTCACCGCTCGCCCACCCGCCCCTCGCGACTTTACGCGCACCGTCCTCGGCCTCGGCCGCACCGTCCAGCACGCCCTTGCCCTGTTCGGCCTCGGGCCCGTCAAGGCCTACCTCGCGAGCAGCGTCGTGCGCGTCGTGCAGGCGCGTCGGCTCGACAGCGCACGAGTCGCACAGGGCGGCGAGCGGGCGCCCTACGGCGACGGCAGCGAGGGCATGCTCGACCGCGACACGATCGAGCGCGCGCTGCTCGAGGCGCTCCTCGACGGGTCCGCCGCAGCCGGTGCGGGCTCTGCAGCGCCGACCGCCGGCTCGAGCACGCGCGTCGTGCCGCCGCCTAGCCCGGGCGTCGAGCTCGTCCTCGAGGACTGGGCCGAGGCGCTCGGGCTCCCCTTGCCGTCCGCATCGACCTCGAGCGCGCCCGACGCACCGGCCCTCGCGGCAGCCGGCCTCGGTGCGGGCCCGACGCTGTTGGAGGGCGACGGCCTCCTGTGCGACACGACCGTCGCGGCCCTGTCCGTGTTTCGGCTCGCGTACGCCGAGCGGTTCGTCGCGAGCGCAGCGGCCGCCGGCGCAGGCGCGAGGGCGGGATCGGGGTCGGGCGAGAGTGCGCGTGCGGGTGTGGGTGCCGGCGCGAGCCGCCTCCTCGACGACGACGGGTCGCTCCTCCCGCCTGCGCTCCTCGCGGCGCTCCTGAGCCTCGTCGTCGCGACGCGGGGCAAGATGGTCGTGCTCGGCGGGATCACGGGCGCGGGAGCCGGCGAGGGCGGGTCGGCGGCGGCGGGTGCGGCGGGAGGGATTGGTTCGCGCGCCGGGACGCTGAGGAGGAAGCATGGAGCCGAGGAGAGGAGGGAGAGAGACGAGGGGAAGGTGCCCAAGGACCCGCTCGCCAAGAGGGAGCGGTTCCTGCGCTGCGTCGAGGCGTTCCAGGTCCGTCCTCGGTTCTCGTTGATCGCTCTCTCTCTCCGTCCCTCGCACGAGTCACTGACAGGACGGCACTATCTACAGCGCTCGCACCCGTCTGCCTTCCAGCACGTCGCCACCTCTTCGAGCTGCCCACCCGTCCTCACCCCGTCCTTCCTCGCCGCCCTCTCGACCCTGTACGCTTCGCGCCACTCCCCCGCGACGTCCCTGCACTCGCACCCGCACGCTCACTCGCACCTGCCGCACCTCCCGACCGCTCGCGTCCGCGGCGCGCTCTCGTCCGCCCTCGGCTCGGTCCTCCACCCCGACCGCGACCGCGACAGCCCGAGCACGGCGCCCTCGGACGCCGACACGCCCTCGCACTCGGAGCACGAGCGCAACCCGCATCGGCGCTCGCACCAGCAGCAGCAGCAGCGTCGGCGCAGCACGCTGCCGCACCCGCTCACGGCGCTGCACCTCCCGTTCGGCTCGCGCACGCGCGGCGGGAGGGGCGAGCATGCCGAGACGCTCGACCTCGAGGGCTTCGTGCGGGCGTACGTTCTCGGCGACGACGAGGGCGAGGCGGACGATGGCGGTGGGCGAGGCGCGAGGGCAAGGGTCCGGCGACGCCGACGGAGGGCGAGGGGAGCGGGACGGGCTGGTGCGAGCGTGCGAGGGCTGTGGGACCCCGAGGAGGAGGACGATCGACCGAGGGATGAGGTGGTTGGCGGCGTGGGCGAGGGCGAGCGGTCGAAGGAGGTGCGGCGCGACGAGGGCGAGGCGGCCACGGACGCCGAGAGCGTCTACACGGCACGCACGGGCGCGACCGTCCAGCAGCAGCAGTATCAAGCAGCTCCTGCATCGGCTCCACACGCGCCCTCATCGTCCTCGCCGCCAGCACATGGCTCGACGCCGGCGTCGTCCTCGAGCGTCTCGACCGGGCCGGTCAAGTTCGGCCGAGGCGTCCTGCGCGGCGTCAAGGAGGTCGCCGGTCGCGCAGGGCGCAAGCTCGGCGACGAACTCGGGCTCGGGTCGGCTGAGGCGGCGGGCGAGGGCAGCGACGGGAGGAGGACGGCGTTGCGGGACGAGGCGGACGAGAAGGAGCGCGAGGGGCTCGGACCGCCACTTGTCGTCGTCTCGTGCGTCCCTTCTTCCCTCTCAGTCTTGAGTCGTCTCGCACACGTTACTGTCCCGAGCTCATCTCGTATTGGCACCCTGCAGGGCCTCGTCTCGGTCCCCCTCGCCCAACTCGAGCGTCCACCCGTCCCTCGCCTTTTCCGCTCCACTCGACCCTTCCGCATCCGCTTCTCGCGCCGCCACCCTCTCCTCGCGACTATCTGCCGCCCTCTCGCTCCCATCCTCGGCCGCACCCTCGCCCTCGCACAGCCGCACCCAGTCCCCTCGCGGCTCGACCACCTCGGCAGCGACGCACCGCGCTCTCCCCTCGCTCCAGACCGACGTCGCGCCATCGTCAGTGAGCGCGCATGCGTCGCCCGTCAGTGCCGGAGGCACGAGCAGCCCCGGCGGCGCCGCCAAGGGCCGCAGCCAGCTCAGCCTCGGCTTGTCGGTCCCGGGCGACCGCCGCTCGGCGCGAGGCGGTGCGCCGCCGATGCGGCGCGCCGTGAGCGAGACGCACCCTCGCAAGGCGTCGCTCCTGCTCGGCGGCGAGGGCGAGGGCGTGGACGAGCGGGCCGAGCCGGATGAGGGCCGGGGCGCGCTCGAGGAGAGCTTGCTCTTCGGCGCCGAGGAGGGCGGCAGCGCGACGGACGACGAGGGCCCTGAGGGCTTCACACCTCTCGCTCGTGCTCGAGGCGACGACTCGGCGACCGAGGACGACGGCGACGGCGACGAGGGCGTGTACCGCCGCCCGTCCGGGCTCGTCGTCGCCCCGAGGGTCCTCACGCGGCGGCACTCGATCAACCTGGTCGACGACGCGCCCGAGCCGGTCGTGTGGCTGTCGAGGAGGACGCTCGAGGTCGACATGAATCTGCGCGCGACGGCCTGGGCGTTCAAGGTCAAGCAGAAGAAGCTCGAGGACATGGTCGCCGCGATGGAGGTGCGCCCTCGCTCACTGTCGCCTCGTTCCTCAGACGTCGCACTGACTCTCGTTCCCTTCCTCGTCATGCAGGCGATCCAGCGCGCGTACGACCAGGCGCTCTCGTCGCTCGCGGGCCCGCTCGCGCACAAGACGGCTCAACTCGACGCCCTCACGGCGACGGCGGCGCAGCTCACGACGCGGCTCGAGGCGTACAGCGCGTCGTCGTCGCCGCTGTCGCTCCTGTCGACCGGCACGTCGCGGCTCCAGTACGCGCAGGCTGTCCTCGACGACAAGCTGCGCGACGTGGTCGACTTTGACCGGGCGCTCGACGACAAGGTGCGCGCCGGCGACGGCACGCTCGAGGTGGCCGTCCGCGAGCTCGAGCGCGACATGGGCGTCATGAGGAAGGTGCTGGGCGTGCTCGAGAGCGGGAGCGCGTGGGCGTGGAGCAAGGTCGGCAGGACGTCGACGCCGCCTGCAGCAGTCGGAGAATAGACCTCTCTGTTTAGCGTTGTTGTGCAATACTATGCATCTCATTCCTGCTCTCGAGGTGGCCGCAGAAGCGAGGTGGGAAATTGCGAGACGCTCTCTCTGCTCGAGGGTCGAGGAGGAGAGCGACCGGACCCTGGTCGTCGTCTCGCTCGCCCCAGTCCCTCGCCAGTGAGTCCCGAGTGCACCAGTGCAGCGCACACGCTCTCTATGGACTCTGTCGCACCCTTACCGAGCCGTCACTGACCCTGCGTACCCTTCCTCATCGCCTCGCCGTCCTCCTCCGCCCACCCACCTCGTCGCCTCGCCTCGGTCCTCTCGCGCGCGCCCAGTGTCTGCGCGTCTCGCTTCCCTCGTTCCGCCCAAGATCGCCTCGGCCTCGGCCATTGGCGCTCCGGCCACGGCTGCCCGCAACGCCAACATCGTCTCGTTCTACTCGGCGGTGAGCCTGCCCTCATCTCTCCCCTCGCCTCGCCGCCGAGCGGGAGCGCTGACTGTCTTGCTCCCCTCCCACACCCTTCCTTATGCCTGCGCACCCCTCCTCGTTGGCCCCGCCAGCTCCCCAAGGGCGCCGCCGCCAAGAAGCCTGTCGGCCTGTCGCCGTTCAGCCGCTACAAGGCGCGCTACTTCGACGGCGAGAACGCCTCGGGCGCTCCGTTCCTCCACGCCATCGGCGTCCTCTTCCTCGTCGGCTACACCATCGACTGTGCGTCCCCCTTCCCTCCCTCTTTCTTTCCACACCCCGAACTGACCTCCCTTCGCTCGCCAGACAACATGCACCTCAAGCACCACAAGAAGTGAGTCGTGACTGTCCTGCGACCTCCCAGGGAGATGCGCAGGAGGCGCACTCGCCCGCAAGCTGGCGAAAGAGGTGTCGCTGACCCACTCTTCGCCTCGTCCTCCCTCTCTCCTACCCTCGTCGTCCCGGCTTTTACAGCAACCACCACGTGCGTCCCCTGCTCTCTCCTTCTCTGGGTGTCTCTCTGTTTCGAACCCTACTGACCCGCCCTCGTCCCTCGTCCCGTTCCCACTTCCTCCCCTTTCCTCCCCGACTCGCCGTCGTCTCCCTCGCAGTAAACGGTTGCTCTCGAGTGTTGGGAGGGAGTGTATCGAGACTAGACGCAGAAGGGACCGAGGCGCTCGGTCGCTGGCAGTAGTCGGCGGGGCTCTTGGCTCGGCTGCGGTGGAAACGAGGAGGTTGTCGTCCGCACAGCCGCGTTCGGGCCCGTCTCGCCTTGCGAGCTGCATGGTCGACCTGGAGAGAGAGAGAGTGCCGCAAGAGAGCGACGCTGCTTGTGCGCTCGAGCGAGTCGACGACGTCTCCCCACTCGCCCATCGTCCTCATCGAGCCGGCTCGTTTCTCTCGCCCATCACGCTCGAGGATGGAGGGAGAGCTCGACCAGGTGGTCCAGGTGCGTCCACTATGCTGTCCCGCCGGCTCGACACTCCCTCGGCCCCGACCTGACCCTCGCCCTCCGACGACAGGCGGTGCTGCAACTCTACTCGCCCTCGACCCCGCCGCACGTCCAGACGGCCCTCCAGCAGCAGCTCCAGCACGTCCAAGGCGCACCCGCAGCCTGGTCCATCGTCGGCCCGCTCCTGTCGCACCCGGACCCGAGCGTTCGCTTCTTCGCCGCGTCAACCCTCGAGCACAAGCTCTCGCGCCAGTGGGACTCGCTGCCAGGACTCGACGCCGCCCTCCAAGACGATGGACTCGCGGGCGACCTCGCGGCGCTCAAGGACTCGCTCCTCCAGTGGCTCGCGCACAGCGCCGCCGCCGCCTACCCGTCCTCACGACCCGGCGCGCCAGCACCCGCGCCCGGCGAGCGCCCCGTCGTGCGCAAGCTCGCCGCCGCAGCCACCGCGCTGAGCCTGCGCGTCGAGTCGAGGTGGCGCGACTGGCTCCTCGAGGTCGTCATGCGCGTCGCCGGCGGCGGAGCGGGCAGGGAGGCGAGCCTCGAGGTGCTCAGCACGGCCATCGAGCAGGTCGCGAGGGCAGAACTTGTCGGCAGCAAGAGGTGCGTCTCGCTGTCGTCTCTCGCCAGCCGCGAGACAGGCCCACTCACCCAGTCCTGCGCCCGCAGAATGTCGTACATGTCGTCGCTCTCGTCCACCATCCCTCACCTCGTCTCGACCCTGTCGTCGTCCCTCACCTCGTCGTCGCCGTCCGAGATCACGTCGGCACTCGCCTGCTTCGTGTCGTACCTCAACGCCGGCCAGCTCTCGCACACCGAGCTCACGACCCTGTACCCGCTCCTCCTCCCGCACCTGTCCAACACGTCGACCGTCATCGCGGCGTGTACCGCCGTCGAGGAGCTCGTCGAGCGTTCTGCGGGCCTGTCGCAGAACATCTCGGGCAGCAGCAGCGCAACCCGCTTCGTCAATCGGCAGCGCACGAGCGAGCTCGTGACGGGCTGGGCGACTGGGCCGTTCGTCGCGTCCATCCTGTCGAGCGCCGTCCAGGACGCCCGAGACGGGTCAGAGCCCGACGACGAGACGCTCGCCGTCTTCAAGCTCGTCGCGACACTCGCCGACCACCTCATCTCGACCTTGCTCTTCGACCCTCCCCCATCTTCCTCTTCTTCCGCCGCCGGCCTCGACCCCTCGTACATCCTCACCCTACGGCATTCCGCCGTGCACGCCCTCCTCTCGGTCCTCCTCGAGATGAGCGCCTTCCCGGGCCACAGCGCCGAGTCGTACGCCGTCAACGAGCTCGCGCAGGGCGCGTGGCTCAACCTGCAGGAGCTCGGCGCCGACGAGGGGTTCGTCGCCGGGCCGGGCGACGGGCGAGAGGGCCGCACGGGCAAGGAGGACGAGTGGAGCGTGTACCGGGGCGTGTGGGAGGCGCTTGCGGGCAAGGTGAGGGAGCGGGCGACGAGGCCGGCCGAGGACGAGGTGCGAGGGTGGCCCAAGGGTGCGTCCTCTTATCCTCTTTCTCTCGCCCTGACTCGACGATATCTTCGACGACTGACTTGTCCATCGTCCTTCTTGCAGACGTGCGGGACGCGTTCCGGGTGTACCGCTCGACGACCCTGAGCGACACGGCGCAGTGGGCCTTCTTCGTCCTGCGCGACTCGATGATCGGCAATCTCGTCCAGCTCGCCGCCGAGCAGGTGTCGCACCCGCCAGGTCCAGGCGCCGACAGCTGCGAGGAGCTCGAGGCGACCCTGTTCGTCCTGTACTCGCTCGGCGAGGTGGTCCCGCTCTCGCCCTCTCTCGCCGAGCTCGACCCGTCGGCGCCACCCACGCCGCTCAACACGTACCTTTCGACCCTGTTCGGCCCCTCGATCCTCGGCCGCCTCCCGTCCGCGCAGCACTCGTTCCCTTCCCTGCGCTCGACCGCCCTCCGCCTCGTCGGCGCCTACGCGCCCTGGTTCTCGGCCCACGCCGACGCGTGCCTGCAAGCCGTCTCCTTCGTCGTCGCCGGCCTGCAAGAGCCCGAGCTCGTGCCCGGCGCCGCCCGTGCGCTCCGAGGCCTGTGCGACGCCAACCGCAAGGTCCTCGTCGGGCACGTCGCGAGCTTCGTCCAGGTCCTCGGCGGGCTCGAGGGCAAGATCGACGACGCCGAGCTCGTCAAGGTGCTCGAGAGTGTCGCGAGCGTCGTGCAGGCCCTGCCCGAGAACGAGGTCGTCGAGCCACTATTGGTGCGTCCTCCTCAGCCTTTTTTCCTCTCGCCCGTCGCCGCCCTGACAGCTCTCGTCTGCTGCAGATACTCGCCAACCCGACCATCGCCAAACTTGCGTCCTCGGTGCAGGGCCTCGCCCAGGTCCGTCGCGCTCTCCCTCCCTCGACTCGGCCGATCTCTCAGAAGCGCGCACTGACCCTTTCTCGCCATGAACAGGGCCAGCCGGACGACGCTCGCGACCTCGCCTTGCAGCAGCTGTCGTACCTGACGGCGCTCTCGCGCGGCCTGTCGGACCCGGAGGACGACCTCGTCGACCTGGACGCGAGCCTCGACGACTCGCAGCTCGTGCGCGACTCGGCGACGCGCCTCCTGTCGGACGCTCGCGTCGGCGACATGCGGGCACGCCTCGCGCTCGCCGTCGAGGGCACCGCGCGCGCCTGGGCCGCCGACATGGAGGTCGTCGGTGCCCTGTCCGAGTACATTCGCGCGTCGACGAGCGACGCCGTGCCGTCGCCGCTCGCGCTCGACTCGCTCGCGCTCCTCGGCCTCGCGAGCAGTGCGCTCCAACTTGCGCCCAACTCGGTGTGGCTCGCGATCGAGGGGCAGCTCCTCGCGAGGTTGGCGAGGAGCAGGACCGACGCCGAGATGCGCGAGGACGAGCTCGTCGAGGTGGCGAGGCCGGTCGAGGTGGCGCTCAATGTCGTCTTGAGTACGCATGGCGACCTTTCGGGTGCGTCCCATCTCCCTCTCCCCCTCTTGCCCCGTCGTCGACGTTCCCCAAGTGTTCGGCCCTCAGTGGCTCGAGTCGTCGCCTCGCGAACCCGTCCCTGACCTCGATCACTCACAGCGATGGGCGAGAACCCGGACGTCGTTGCCGCATTCCTCGGGCTGTGCTGCCAGGTGCGCTCGCCTCGTTCCCCCGCGGCTCCTGAGGCGGGTCGAGCTCACGGACCCTCTTTCTCGCAGATTGTCCGCCTGTACCCGCGCATCTTTAGCGCGCTCCCGGCTCATTACCTCGATGCGGTCCTGTCGTTCGCCGAGCGAGGTTTGGCGATGCAGGAGCAGTTCTCGCTCAAGACGACGATGGAGCTCCTCGTGCGTCCACCGGCCCTCTTGCCCTCGCCGCCCTCGTGCGCCAAATTGACGTCGACCGCCCTCTGCAGCTCCTGAGCGTACAGCAGACCCGCATGGCGTCATCGTCGGCCACCCTCTTCTCGACGACGCTCGCGCCTCGAGTCCCGACCCTCGTCCGGGCCGTCCTCCTCGCGATTGCCGGCGGCGCACCGCGGTCGCACCTGACCCAGCTCAGCGAGCTCCTCCACGCGTGCCTGCTGCGACTCGCCGAGGGCGCGAGACCGGCGGTCAAGGAGCTGTTGGCGCAGCCTGGGTGGCCGAACGAGCGCGCAAGTGAGGAGGTCAAGGGCAAGTTTGGCCGTGCGGTGCTCAGGTGCGTCCTCGCCCTCTCTCTCTCTCTCTCCTTCTCCGAGTTCTTTCGAGCAAGGCCAGGACCTGACAGTCACGGTCGGGCTCGTGCGCAGCGCTCGGACGGGCAAGCAGGTGCGCCAGGCGGTGCAGGACTTTGCGCTCGTCTGTCGAGGGCTCGACGGGAGCGCGTACGGCGCGGCGACGAGTGCGTAGCGGACCACTGCAACTCGGCGAGCGTCCAGAGCTTCAGCGGGCGAGCGAGGTCGGCTTGAGCGAGAGCGCAGTGCAGCGAGGAGGCCGGGGAACGGCCGTCGTCGACCGCCGGTGTCGGGACAGAAACAGAGGGCATGTGAGAGCGTGAGAGCACAGTACGAGCAGTCGGGTTTCCGCCAGAGGGCCAGAGCAGCGTCGTGCGCCGAGAGTCGCGTCGGCCCTCGTCCAACTCGGCTGGCTCGCTCCTCCTCTACTCCTCACACCACCCGAGTGAGCTCCAGCCGGCCCGATCTTCTAGCCACTGGTACTTCACACGCTCTCCCACTCGCACCGCGCTCCCCCACGCCCTCTGTCGACCGCGAGCTGACCCGAACCTCTTCATCTCTCCAGCGTCATCTCGCCTGTCGCTCTCGCCCGCCGTCCACTCGGCCATCCACTCGACCTAACACACGCCCCGAACTCGCTCTTGCCTCAACCATGGCTCATCCAGCGGTGCGTCCCTCCTCTCCCTCCCCGACTTCCGAGGCCGCGCCCGGTCCCTCAACCTTGGACCGGCACCGGTGCCTGCGCACACGTCGAGCTGACACGCACGGTCGACAGCTCGCCCCGCAGCTCGCGCCGCAGCTCGCCGCGCAGGCCGCCGCGCAGGCCGCGCAGGCCACGCAGCAAGTCGCCGAGCTCGAGGACGGGCTCGAAGCCCTCGTCGTCGACGAGCAGCCGAACGAGGCGGCCGTCCTCGCGCGCGAGGGGCCGGTCCAGGAGGCGGCCGAGGTCGAGCCGGCCGAGGAGGCGCTCGGTGTCGCGAATGAGGCGGCGGCGGCGGTGGCGGTCCGCGAGGCGGCGGTCGCGTTGCGCGAGGAGGCGGTCGCGCGGCGCGAGGAGGCCTTGGCGGCGGGTGTGAAGGACCTGGAGACGCATCTGAAGGGACAGGCGGCGGAGCTGAGGGACATCGCGGCGGCTCTGGGGGACATGGCGGGGCGCAAGAGGGCGACGAGGGCGCGCGAGGGCATGCCCTGAGCGGCCTCCTCTCGGTTCCTCTCTGCTTGACTCTCCTCGATGTACATTCGTTCCCTCTTTGTCGTTCATACACTACCTTGCAAGTCCTTGTCTGCCTCACGTGCGCACCGACAGCGCGAGCAAGGAGAGCTCGATGAGCCGGAAACGAGGGTCCGAGCGAGAGAGCGAGAGGCTTTGCTGCGGCGAGAGCGGGCGCAACGTTGCGTCGAGTCTTTTCCGGCACCGCTTTACCTCGACACGATCTCGTCGCCTTGTCGCTGCGCTCGACCTGAGGGTGCTCGGCGAGGCCACCGCGAGGAGACTCGGCGACGAGGAGAAGGTGCGGGTCGTCCGGACCTTCTCAAGCTGCGGCCGCCGCTTGCTGGCTCGTTCTCGTCCCTCTCGTGCGGGTTGCGGTCCGCGGCGAAATCGAACTGCTCTCACAGACCTCGGCCGTTGACGCACGAGGCCGGCACGAGCCGAGTCGCGAGCCGGCAGCCTTCGCCCGACAAGCTCTCCCCGACTTTGCTTCGAGCACCGAGCGCGCTCACTCTTTGCGCTTCTCCTTGACTCGACGATGGACCTCCTGTGTGGACGAGCAGGGTACCCGACGACACGAGAATTCGTGAGCCCTCGCTCGCTCGCATTTTCGAGGACGCTCGGCCGCTCGGGCCTCGTCCTTTGCTCGTGCGCGCTCGGCGCCCTCTCGCGCTCGAGGAAGCTCGTTCTTGCTCTCTCGCTCTCTGCAACTCTCGACGTCCACACCCTCTGTGCGTCCCGAGACGTAGCTCGACGCTGAGAGCGCTCGACGCTCGACACTTTGCCGCTCGCTCGCTCTCGCTCTCGGCTCGACGGCGCGACGACGCGAGGTGCTGCAAGGAAAGCTGTGTACAGAGTTGCAAGCGTAGGGGAACTACTAGGGTGGAGAATGAACGAATCAGTCGACCTCCTCGACCGAGGGCTCGTCGGCGCCCGCACCCGGAGCCGCACCGCCGGCACCAGGGAAGCCACCCGGGCCACCCGCACCGCCCGGAGCGCCACCAGCCGCACCGTACGCCTTCATCATGATGGCTGTGGACGAGGGAGAGGGGCAGAGTCAGGCACGGCTTCGAGGGTAAAAAAGGGAAAGAGGGACGACGACGACGAGGGGAGGAAAGGGGACGCACGGTTGGCAACACCCTCGAGCTCCTTCTGCTTCTCCTCGTACTCCTCCTTCGAGGCCTCGGACGAGGCGTCGAGCCACGAGATGGTCTCGGTGATGGCCTTGTCGAGCGACTCCTTGTCGTCCGCCTCGAGCTTGTCCTTGAGGTCGCCCTCGATCGAGTTGCGGAGCGAGTAGGCTGCGAGACGGGCAGACAGACGCACGAGTCAGTACGAGGCTCGACACGAGGCGAGAGTGAGAGAGAGAGTGAGAGTGAGGCGCACCGTAGGTCTCGAGTCCGTTCTTGGCCGTGATGCGCGACGCCGCCGCCTCGTCCTCGGCCTTGTACTTCTCGGCCTCGTTGACCATGCGCTCAATCTCCTCCTTCGACAGGCGACCCTTGTCGTTGGTGATCTGCAGGACGAGCAAAAGGTCAGGATCGGCTGCGCCTGCGACGACGACGAGAGGGAGAAGGGACGCACCGTGATCTTGTTGCTCTTGCCCGTCGTCTTGTCCGACGCCGAGACGTTGAGGATACCGTTGGCGTCGATGTCGAACGTGACCTCGATCTGCGGCACGCCGCGAGGCGCAGGCGGGATGCCCGACAGCTCGAACTTGCCGAGGAGGTTGTTGTCCTTGGTGCGCGCGCGCTCGCCCTCGAAGACCTGGATGAGGACGCCCGGCTGGTTGTCGGCGTAGGTCGAGAACGTCTCGGACTTCTTGGTCGGGACGGTCGTGTTGCGCGGGATGAGCTTGGTCATGACGCCGCCGGCGGTCTCGATACCGGTCGAGAGGGGAGCGACGTCGAGGAGGAGGAGGTCCTGCGTCTTCTCCGACGTGTCGCCCGTGAGGATGGCGGCCTGAACGGCGGCGCCGTACGCGACGGCCTCGTCCGGGTTGATCGACTTGTTGGGCTCCTTGCCGCCGAAGAAGTCCGACACGAGCTTCTGGACACGCGGGATGCGGGTCGAGCCGCCGACGAGGACGATCTCGTGGACCGACTGCTTGTCGATCTTCGAGTCGCGGAGGACCTTCTCGACCGGCTCCATGGTGCCGCGGAACAGGTCCTGGCACAGCTCCTCGAAGCGGGCGCGCGTGATGGACGTGTAGAAGTCGATGCCCTCGAAGAGCGAGTCGATCTCGATGGTGGTCTGGGCGGCCGACGACAGGGTGCGCTTGGCGCGCTCGCACGCGGTGCGGAGGCGACGGAGAGCGCGGGCGTTGGACGACAGGTCCTTCTTGTTCTTGCGCTTGAACTCGCCGACAAAGTGGGTGACGAGGCTGCACGAGGAAAGGGGGGAACGGGGTCAGGTCATGCTCGTCCTGGCGACAAACGAGAAGGAGAGAGAGAGAGACGCACCGGTTGTCAAAGTCCTCGCCGCCAAGGTGCGTGTCGCCGGCGGTCGCCTTGACCTCGAAGATGCCCTCCTCGATGGTGAGGAGCGAGACGTCGAACGTGCCGCCGCCGAGGTCGAAGATGAGGACGTTCTTCTCGCCCTCGGACTTCTTGTCGAGGCCGTAGGCGATGGCGGCCGCGGTCGGCTCGTTGATGATGCGGAGAACGTTGAGGCCCGAGATGGTGCCGGCGTCCTTGGTCGCCTGGCGCTGCGAGTCGTTGAAGTAGGCCGGGACGGTGACGACGGCGTCCTTGACCGTGCCGCCGAGGTAGGCCTCGGCCGTCTCCTTCATCTTGAGCAAGATCATCGACGACACCTCCTCGGGCGTGAACTCCTTGGTCTCGCCCTTGTACTCGACCTGGATGATGGGCTTGGTCGCCTTGTCGACAATCTTGAACGGCCAGTGCTTCATGTCGCTCTGGACCTCCTGGTCGGCGAACTTGCGGCCGATGAGGCGCTTGGCGTCGAACACCGTGTTGTGCGGGTTCATCGCGACCTGATTCTTGGCGGCATCGCCGATCAGGCGCTCGGTGTCGGTGAAGCCGACGTACGACGGGGTGGTGCGGTTGCCCTGGTCCTGTGGGCGGGGGAAGGAGGAAACGAGGCAAAGACGTCAGCGGAAGGTCGTGGAGCGCGGGGGAGAGGGGTAGGATTTCGAGCGGGAGGAGGGACGCACGTTGGCGATGATCTCGACGCGGTCGTTCTGCCAGACGCCGACGCACGAGTAGGTGGTGCCGAGGTCGATACTGCACGAGGGGTGTGGCGAGCGAGGTCAGCTTCGTGGTCGGCGGCTCGGGCGAGAGGAGGGGCAGGCGAGCGAGAGGAGCTCACCCGATGGCCTTGGACATGATTGCGGCTTTTGTGGTGGTGGTAGGGGTGGTGTGCTGAGAAAGGTGTGCTGGTAGGAGACTCTTGAGCGAGAAACCGAGTGATGAGGAGGAAGGAGAAGAGGAGCGGAGCCGGCGGGACTTCGGCGATTCGAGCGACTCGGGCGCGCGCCGCCCTTTTCTCGCGCGCGCGAGGCGGTGCGAGCGGGTCGGCGTTTGTTCGAGAGCCTTCCGCCGCCGTTGCTCGTTTCCCTCGCCTTCTTCCAGCCGCCAAAGTGCTGCAGAACCTCGTCCAGCGAGCACTCGCGCCCGACTTTGACCTCGCCTCGACCGCGCGAGGGCCCGTGCGTCGTTGCTGGCTCGCTCTCGCTCATTCCTCGACGTTCCCCCGCCTTCTACTGCGTCGCTCGTTCGCCTTCCATCGCTCTCTGGCGCTCGCGAGGAGCGGTCCTGCAGCCCAGCGACTCGCCGTCCAAGTTTGACATCCTCGCCGCGCCGGCGCGCTCTGGCTTTGCGCGGCGGCGCCGCTCTCGGGCCGCCTCCTCGCTTTCACGCTCTTCCTCCTTTGGCACGTCCGCTGCGTCCGCTGCAGCGGTAGAAGCTCGTGGACCTGCTCAGAAGGCTCTTCGCCGCTTCTCGCTACCTTGCCAGGCTCGCTCGGCGGACAACAACTCGCCGCAGCTGCCGCAGAGACGCTTCCTCCCTGTTCCTTTGAGCGCTCGCCAGGCTGGCGTATCTGTCGGCGTGCCTTGGGGATTCCTCCAGCTACCTGCAAGACACTGTTTTTCGACGAGCGAGGTTCCGCCGAGCTGCGTGCGGGTCCGTCCGCGTCACCACGTCGAGCTGCTCGCGCCGTCGACTTGCGAAGGTGCGGCGTCTCTCGTACTGGGCGAGCGCTTTGCGCCTGCGGGTCTCGTCTGCCGCGCTCTCTTCGGAAAGAGTGACCCTGCCTGGGTTTGGAGACGGCAGAGTGACCTGAACGTCAAAGAAAGCACGGCTAGACGACCTCGTCGACCCGCAAAGGCGAGCGTACAGCTTCACCTCTGCTCGCCCGACTCGGATGCGTGCTCGTTATGCAAAGAGAACGGCGCTCTCATCCTTCTGTAGGAAACTGCGGCCCAGGGAAGGTCGGCTGTCACTGGAACCGCCTGCGACGCGCCTGCGTTCGAGCCTCTTCTTCGGTCCAACACCTGCCCTCGCTCTCTGGAGCGCAGCTCGAGAGCTGCATGCCTATCTTCACTCGCTTGTTCACACGAGGAATCAACTCGAGCCAGACGAGTGTCACTCCGCCGCTCGCGCTCGCGAGAGCGCACTGCTGCGTCGACAGCTTCCTGCAGTCACTAATTTTTGTTGGCGTTCCAGCTCACTCGTCTAGGCTCAGTACAGCTTTACAGAAAGGAAGTCAGCACAGAGAAGCTGGAGCAGAATTATCGAGCTGTCGTCGTCGTCGTCGTCGACTCGCGGCGGAGCGACTGGTCGCCCACCTCTGCACTCGTCACCGGCCACGATGAGGCCGTGGCTGCAGCTTGTGCCACTGCTGGCACTGCTCCCGAGCAGCACCGCGCAGCTCGAGCCGCCCGACACGACCGCGTTCGCCTCGTCGCTCGACTCTGCCAACTCGTCGCTCCTCTGGGGCACCTACCGCCCGGGCCTGTACTTTGGCCTGCGCCCTCGACTGCCCAGCACCCTCATGACCGGCCTCATGTGGTTCGGCGTTGGCGACTACCAGTCCTACTCCAGTTGCGCTCCCTCTCTCTCTCCTCGTCCCCGGCCCCACCTCGTTTCGCTGACCTCGACAACTCGCCCTTGCAGAACCTCGACACGAATGCGACCAACGAGACGGGCTCACGTACAGCTTCGCCGAGCACGACGGGCGCAGCGCGGCCAAGCAGGTCCTCAACGACAAGGAGAACAACGTCCGGCTCACGGTGCGGTGGATCAAGGTCGCAGGCGGGGCAGAAGGTGCGCACGCAATCTTCCTCCTCGTCCAGAAGACCCCTGTACTGACCCTGAACTTCCTACAGGCGGCAGCTGGGCCATGCGCATCGAGGGCGAGCCGATCGAGGACGGTGAGTATCTGCCCCGTCGTCCTCGTCGTCTCACTCTCGCCCGACCTGACGTCCCTCCTCCTCGCAGACAAGCTCTCGCGCATCTCGCTCATCAACTACTTCGGCAACGACGGCCTACTGAGCTACCTCGAGCTCGGGAACAAGCTGGACAAGTCGGTGCGTCCTCTCGCCGGCTCGTCACCTCTTCCTGCGCCGTACTGACGTCGATCCCATCCCGTGACAGGGTCTCGAGAGCCCCGTCGTCCTCAAGGGCTCCACGCCTGGGCTCGGCGGGTACCGTATCCGCATCGAGGACCGTGCGTCTCATCCCTCCTTCCTCCTCTCGCCGTCCCCCTCCCTGACCGATCACTGCCTGCAGACAAGACCAACGAGGCGCTGTATCCTGGTCCACACGTATCCGACTTTGGCGACAAGCTCGAGCGCACGCAGTACATGGCGCTGGGCGTCCCGGCCGGCATGGTCTGGCAGGCCAAGAGTGGGTCGCTCGCCCGCCAACTCTCGCCTCCTCGTCCGTCGAGCCACACCTGACGCTCGAGCCCACAGATGCCATCATGAACATGATCAGCAAGCAGTATCAAGAGCTGCTCAAGCCGTACGGCCAGAACAGCCCGCCCGACCCGGCCATCCTGTTCACGCTCCCGAACGTCGTTCAGCACAACGCCGGCCTGTACGCCGTGCAGCGCGCCTACCAGGGTCGTTGGGGCGTCGATATCTTCTTCGACTCGGACGCGTCGCCGAGCGGCCTCGACTGTGCGTCCTCGCTCCCTCGCCTCACTCCTTCCTCGAGAAAGGGAGCTGACATCCTGTTCTGCAGACGATTCCCTCTCGGTCGCTCTCGGTGCCGCCTCCATCGCGTACCAGGAGCGCTTCGCGGCGCTCTTCCCGGCCATCTCGACCTTGCCCGAGCGTCAGCAGGCGTTCGCGCGCGCCATCACGGCCAACCTCGTCGGCGGCATCGGCTACTTCTACGGCCCGTCGCTCGTCGACCGCACGCACTCGCAAGAGTGGGACGCCGAGGCCGACGCATCGAACCCGCCGGCGCTCAACGCCCAGGCGACCGAGCCGATGGAGCTGTTCACGGCAACGCCGAGCCGGAGCTTCTTCCCTCGCGGGTTCTACTGGGACGAGGGCTTCCACCTCGCGCTCATCGGCGCGTGGGACAACGATCTCGGCCTCGAGATCTTCCGCAGCTGGATGCAGCTGGCGGACGAGGACGGCTGGATCGCGAGGGAGCAGATCCTCGGGGAGGAGGCGAGGAGTCGGGTGCGTCCCTCTTTCGCCCTTTTTTCCTTCCCTTCCTCCTATACTCTCCTCGAGCCTGTCCTGATGGTCGTGTCGCGAGCAGGTGCCCGAGGCGTTCCAGACGCAGTACCCGGCCTACGGCAACCCGCCGACGCTCATCATGGGCCTTACCGGCTTCATCTCTCGCCTTCGCGACTCGGGCGTCTCGCTCTCGGCCTTCGACGACTCGTTACCTTCATCGTCATCGGACCTTTCCGCCGACCCGACTGCGCTCGCATCGCTCCACCTCAAGTCGCCGACGCTCGCCGCCTCTTTCCTTCGAGGCGTCTACCCCAAGCTCAAGAGCCACTACGAGTGGTTCCGCCGCACGCAGCGAGGCGAGATCCGGGCGTACGGTCGTCGCGCGAGGAGCGGTCGGGAGGCGTACCGCTGGCGAGGGCGGACGGCTGACCACGGTGCGTCCCCCTTTTCCCTCCTCATCTTCTCCTCCCCGATCTCTCCCTGATACCCCAACTTGCACGCAGTCCTCACGTCGGGCCTGGACGACTTTCCTCGAGCGGTGCCTCCTCATGCCGGCGAGCTTCACGTCGACCTCGCGAGCTGGATGGCCTTCTTCTCGCGCACGATGCGGGACGTCGCCGATTTCCTCGGCGAAGAGGACGACGTCGACGACTTTGACGAGCAGTTCGAGGCCATCGTCGGCAACATCGACGGTGCGTCGACCGTCCGCCTTTGCCGCCCAACATGCCTCGAGTCCTGACGAGCCGCCCGCACAGACCTTCACTGGAGCGATGAGCAGCAGATGTACTGCGACGCGAGCGTCGACGACGACGGTGCGTCACCTCCTCGTCTACCTCTCTCCCGTCCTGTGCCTGCCACTCACGTCGAGACCGCACAGACGAGTCGTACCACGTCTGCAACGCCGGCTACGTCTCCCTCTTCCCCTTCCTCCTCTCGCTCCTCCCTCCCTCGTCCCCTCATCTCGGTGCGACACTCGAGCTCCTGCGCGACGAGGCGCACCTGTGGTCGCCCTACGGCCTCCTGTCGCTCAGCAAGGCGCATCCGCTGTTCGGCAAGGGCGAAAACTACTGGCGCGGCCCAATCTGGATCCAGATGAACTACCTCGCGCTCGCCGCCCTCAACAACGTGCGTCGAGTCGCTTTCTCTCTCTCTACCTGTGTGGCGGCCCCATCCTCAGAGCACGACCCTGACCTACTCCCGAACCTCCCTCGAGCAGAAGTACGCCAAGGAGCCGGGCCCGTACCAGGTCCGTGCCGCCGAGATCTACGCCGAGCTGCGCAACAACGTCATCAGCAACGTGTTCCAAGTGCGTCCCGCCATCTCCCTCTTGCCATCGTCGTCGTGCGGCAAGTCGACTCTCGCCCCCTTTGCAGGAATGGGAGAGGACGGGCACAGTCTGGGAGCAGTACAACGCGGCGACGGGGCAGGGGCAGCGCAGGTGCGCACGCTCTCTCTCTGCGTCTCCCGTCATCGTCGAGCGCCGCCGACTCACTCATCGTGCCGCAGCGACCCGTTCACCGGCTGGACGAGCCTCGTCACCCTCAGTGCGCCCCCTCTCTCTTCCTCTCCTCGTGCAGCTCAGTCTCTGACTGTGCCTCGTCGTCCCACACAGTCATGGCCGAGCAGTACTACTAGACGAGGGCGCAGAGCCGTCAACGCAGCGCGCGCGGCTTCGCAATGCAAAACATGCCGCCGACCTCGCCCCTTTCTGCGCGAGCAGCTCCCGAGAGGCTCTCGTCGGTCGTGCTCGAGCTTGCTCTTCATGCAGCTGCGCGACGAGTCGGTCGTCGCCAAATCTACGGCCTCGATGAACGCCTCGCCCCCACATCAGCCTCGTCGGCTCCTTGTTTTCAACCCTCTCGACCTCGCCGTCGAGTTCAAGAAGCCCACGAGCAGCTCGGTCGCTCCGCGCTGTCGTATCGCCGGCCTTGACGAGCACCCACCCGCCGAGAAGCACTCGCACGCCGTCACGAGCCTTTCCCCGCTCCCCTCCCGACCACTCGCCACAGCTTCTCGCGCCTCGTTGCTCCTCCTTCTGCGGCAACCGACCCGTCCAGCCACGTTCCAACATTGTCGACCATGCTGCCGCACTCGCGGTACCCCCTTGTCGCCGCCCTGCGCCGCTTCTCCTCGGTGCGCTTCCCCTCCTCTCCCTCCTCCTCGTCTTCAACCTCGGGCGTGATCGCTCACTCACTCTCTTCCCGCGACAGGCTCCTCCTCCCGGCAACGCGGCCTTCTTCCCACCCCTGCCCGAGCAGCACGTCGAGCACGAGCCGTCCGGTCCTTCGCAGCGCACGACGGGAGGCCGCAAGGCTGGAGGAGGATTCGGGACGTGGGCGACGGTGGGCTTTCTCGGGGCGGCAGCGTGGGCACTGTCGAGCAGGGAGCCTGTGCGTCGTCCCTCTCTCGCTCTGTCACGCAGGCGAAGCGCGAGTGCGGGAGGGACGAAGAGTGCTTCTGCGCTCGTTTCGCCGGCCGCAGCACGCTCGCGACGAGCACGCAGACAAGCCGTGCGCCTCACACTGACTCGTCTCTCCACTCTCGCCGTCCCTCGACTTGTCACACATCTGCAGAAATCGATTCCCTCGCTGCTCAAGGAGCAGGTCCACCCCGACTCGACGGCGACGGCGCGCAAAACCCGGCACGACTCGATCCTTCCCTCGTCCTCGCTCGTCGTCGGGCCGCGCAGGAGGGTCTAAGAGGACCGCGAGAGGCTTGGCGAGCCGGCCGGAGGCAATCTCGTGGCCTTTGATGGACGACGAGGTCCGAGAGCGCGCGACGAGCAAGACCGGCGAGGGTTCTGTACATGCGGCTTATCAGGCTGGAACGAGCTGTACATAGTCTCTCTCTGCGTTTTCCGAGAGACGAGAACGCGAGAGCGAGCGAGACGCAAGAGGCGGCTCGAGCGCGAACGACGAGGAAGAGGAAGAGAGCTGCGACAGGCACTTGCAGGCTCGATTCTACAGCTCGACGGGGCCCTCGCGGTCACAGGGAGGAGGGGAGATATACAGGGCATAGTGCGGAGGGGGAATGCAAGACGAAGGAAGCACTGATAGATCGGGAAAGAGGAGGGCGAGCGACGGCGCGCTCAGGCCTTGTAGTTGAGGGCGACGACCATGCAGGTGAGGTTGTCGGTCGTACCGTGGCTGTCGCGACGAGGAGGGTGAACGAGTGAGTGAGGGGCGCAAGGAGGAGGAAGAGGAAGAGAGAGAGAGAGAGAGAGAAAGAGCGGACGCACCTGAGCGCGTACTGGAGGAGCTTCTCGCTCGCCTCCTGCGGGTCAGACAGGCCCTGGATCTGGTCGACGGCCTGCTGGTCCGAGCACACGTCCCAGAGCTGCGAAAGGACACGAGAACGAGTCAACTTGGCTCTGAACAAGCCACCGCTGCCCTCGTCGACCGGCGAGGTCTCGAGGGTGCGGAAAGTGGAGCACGAGAGAGGACGACGCCAACGCACCCCGTCGCATGCGACAATGAGAAAGTCGTCGTCGGGGCGGAGCGTCGTCTCGGTCGTGTAGGGCGAGCCGACGACAAACTGCTTCATCTGCGAGTCGCCGAGCGAGCGCGTGACGGCGAGGTAGCCGTTGACGCGCTGGTTGAGGACGTAGCCGCCGGCGGCCTCGATGCGCTCGATCTCCTTGGCGTCGCTGCCCTTGTGGTCGTACGACAGGCGGATGGCCCGGCCGTTGCGCCTGCGTCACGAGGAGTCGAGGTCCGTCAGGGGGGTCTCGCGGTAGACGCGAGAGACGGCGCCACAGGAACGGCGCATCTAGGGGACAGGAGAGAGGGGGCCTGGGACGCACGAGAGGACGGCGCGAGCGTCGCCGGCGTTGGCCGTGTAGAGCGTGCGCTTGGCGGCCTTGACGACCTCGGCCGGGCTGTGCGAGCTGTGGTGGCTCTGCGCGTCGCCGCCGGTGGTGCTGCCGCCTGGGGACGACGAGTTGAGCGTCGTGCCCGAGGAGGAAGAGTGGAAGACGCTCTTGATCTTACTCCTGAGGCTCGACGACTCGTCCTGGGCCGGGGTGGCGGCCGTCGCGTTCGGGTCTGTGGCGCATGGACAGGTGTGTCAGCTTCCATGACCAGCGGGACTAGGCACCCAACGAGCAATCGGGAGGAACGCTCGAGTGCGCCAGAGTAGGCCCGAGGGAGAGCTGACGCACCTGCTGGGTGCTGGCCCTCGCCCGAACCAGGCTTGCCCTCGGTCGGGTCGATGCCGCTCGCCTGGGCCTCGCGCGCCGCCTCGCCCGCCTTGCCGACGAGGTCGCCCTTTGCGCTGCCGACGTGCGGCGCGACGCCCGACGCCTCGCCGACCGGGTTGCCCTGCTCGTCCTCGAGGCGGACGAGGCACGTGACGGCGGTCGAGCCGCTGTGCGAGCCCTCGGATGCCGACAGGGCCGACAGCTGCGTGTCGACGGCGTGGAAGGTGGCGTTGAGGAGGTGCGGGATGGGCGTCGTCGACTGCTTGCGCATGTTCTCGAGGAGGTACTGCGAGGTGGTCGCCGCTCGGGTCAGTTCTCCTGCCCCTCGTCCATCGCGCTCGCCCTCTCGAGGGAGAAGTGAGGGGACGAACCTCGTGGAAGTGGAGGCCGCAGAACTCTGCCGCCTTCTTGCCGGCGTGGCCGTCGAACACGGCAAAGTAGCCCTGGCCCTTGAGCCCGGCAAAGTCGTACACGAAGCTGTGCGCGCTGTGGGGCGGGTCGCCGAGGGCGAGGTCAGTGTACTGAGCTTCGAGTGAAGGGCGGGACGAGGACGAGAGGACGCACTCTTCCATGGACTTGCGGCAGCGACGGTTGCGGTCGATGCTGACGCCGACGCGGATCTCGCCCGTGTGCTCGAGTGCAGGGTGCTGGTTGAGGGTCTGCAGGGAGGGTGCCAGGGTGAGCCTTGACTGCACTGAGTGCGAGCGAGAGACGGGTGACGTCCGGATGCGGAGGAGGAGAGCGGGACGCACACCAAACGTGTCGGCGCCGCGTGCGGACGACTCCTCGGTGACGCGGGCGTCGCCTTCAAGGTGGCCGGACTGGGCGTGGCTCATGGCTCGAACGAGTGGAGGGGGAGACGAGGAGAGGGGGAGAGAGAGGTGCGACTGATGACGACGGCGACGACTCGAGGGCGGCGACGAGGGGCGACGAGGTGGTGAGGAGGACCAAGGGACAGTCGAGGCGAGCAGGTGTGGCTAACTAGCTGACTGGTGCAGGCGGGCAGAGAGAGGGCTGCGTCGGCTCGCGCTGCACGACCCGCCGCCCCTCGTCACCGAGCAATCTCCTCGCGTGCCGAACCTCGATCGAGCCAGCTGCGCACACTCGATGCAAGCGCAAACGCACGACTGGCACTGCAAGAGGGAGAGCACACTCAAAAGCTACAAAGCGCGCGGCGACGACTCAAACCGCGCCTCGACAAGGCCAGACTCCTGCTGCTGCACCGCCTCGTCCACCTCGTCCCGCTCGCTCACGACGACAGCCGCCGCTTGCCGAGCGACTCCTGGATCGTCGGCAGCGCACCGACACGACGACGGTCGAGACGGTACGGCGAGAGCGCCGAGTCCTGGGGCGCGGTCGACGTCGACGAGGCCGATTCGGCGGCAGGAGCGCCGTCGACGGGCGCCACGTCCGAGAGCGAGGGCGACGACGACGACCACGACGACGACGACGAGTGGACGCCGACAGCGACCTCGACGGCGACTGCTGCCGCGACCGACGAGCCCTGGTGCCCGAGGTCGTCGTTGGCGCTCGCGAACGGCGACAGGACCGAGGCGAGGACCGTGACCTCGGCGTCGACAAAGATGAACCTGTGTCGGTGGCGAGGGCTGGGAGTCAGTACCGTGCCCCCTACAGCCGCACCTTGCTGAGCCACCAGGGAGGTGGCTCGTGCGAGGAGGAGACAGCGAGCGTGCACTGACCCTGGGCCCGCCACGATCGTCTGCTGCGCCTGGATCACGACGTTGGTCGCGAGCGGCGTCGACGTGTTGGTGAGGTAGACGGCGACAGCTGCAGCGAAGGAGGAGTCAGGCTCGTGCTCGGCGGTGCGAGGGCGACGTGGAGGGAGAGAGAGAGAGAAAGGGGGACGCACGACCATCGACGCCCGCCGGGATGTAGCAGTCGGCCGCCGCAAACGTGAGCGCCACAGCTTGGCCGCCGAGGAGGAGCTGGCACGTGAGGCCGGACAGGTCGACCTCGACGTTGACGACCGACAGGGCGAGCTTGGAGCCGGGCACGAAGCGCGCGACGGCCGTCGCCTCGTCGATGACGGTGAGGGCCGCGTTGGCGGTCAGGCCGCTGCGAGGTACACGTCAAGAAGGTGCGTCAGGTCAAGTGCCCGAGAGAGGACGAGAGAGGCGGCACGAGGACGCACAGCTCGCTCGCGTCGCACCCGACGAGGAACCCGCCGGCGATGGCGAGCACGCCCTGCGGCGTCAAGGGCAGGTCGAACGACTGCTGGGGACCGAACGAGCCGCCGTTGAGGACGTTGAGGAGCGACTGGTGCCGGGCCTCGAGCGTGACGATGCTTGACGCCGCGAGAAGGCGCGACGGGTCGGTGAGGAGGTGGGCCTGGGAAGGGAAAGGAGAGCCGCTGTGAGTCACTCGCTCTCGTACGCCAAGGAGAGAAGGAGGAGAGGACGTACCGCACCCAGGTACGCGCTGACACCGACCGCCTCGAGGACGCGCGCCGTCTGGAGGAACGAGACCGGCTGCGGGCAGGCAGACTGTGAGCCTGGGTCTCGCCCGGCAGTGACAGCTCACGACGTGTGGAGAAGGAGGCCGAGGACGAGGACAGAGAAGGCGCGACTCACGTCCGAAAGCGCCTGGTCGAAGTTGAACCCGCAGCTCGAGAACGGCTCGGCGCCGAGGGCGATGATCGTGTCGGCGAGTACAGCGACTGCGTGACGAGATTGAGAGAGACCCGGTCAGGGCGCCTCTGTCGAGAGAAAGCACGAAAGGACAAGGAGGAACGACGGCCGACGCACCATGCCGGTTTTCGTCGACGAGGATCTGCGTCACCTGCTCGATGCTGCGCGTCGCCGGGTCGTCAGACGTCGGTCAGTCGACGGGTGGCTAGAGGACGATGGGAGAGGAAGGCGGCAAAGGGCGAGGGACGCACATGATGGCGGACTGGATCTGCGAGAGGCCGGCGTCGACCATGACCTGGAAGCTGAAGCGCTCGAGCGCCTGCTGGTAGAACGTCGCCTCGAGGTTCTGCGGCGTGCGAGACGAGCAGAGTGAGTTCGACGACCCACTGTGGGAGGGCGAGGCCGAGGCGAGGGAAGGAGACGCACCTCGAGAACGAAGGCGAGCTGGAGAACCGTCACGTCGATCGACGGCGGTGCGGTAGCCGTCGCAGTCGAGCTCGGCGACGTAGTGGCGGCG
The DNA here is from genome assembly GCF_001329695.1 of Rhodotorula graminis WP1. NCBI lineage: Eukaryota > Fungi > Basidiomycota > Microbotryomycetes > Sporidiobolales > Sporidiobolaceae > Rhodotorula > Rhodotorula graminis. Next base: position 314,189 of record NW_017264947.1, read on the forward strand.
GCGACCGACTCGATCGAGGACGGCAGGTAGGCGAGCGAGGTGCTGTCGGCGAGGACGGGTGACGAGGTCGCCTCGGCGAGCGGCGCCGATGCGGCGGCGACGTTGCTGCTGAGCGGCGCCTCGGGCGCTGCACTCGGTGCGAGGGCGAGGGTGGCGAGGGTCGGCGAGGGAACGTGGATGCCGGGGTTGCGGCGGAGCTTGGCGAAGCGGGGCTCGTGCGTCGCGGCGGCCAGCGCGGCGAGGCTCGAGAGGGCGACGAGTTTGACAAGGAAGGACAGCATGGCGATGGCGAGTTCTGATGCGGTTGTCGAGAAGTGGCAGGCGGAGGTGAGAGGCGAGGGCGAGGGCGAGGAGGGCTCGAGCGGACCGGCCGTTGGGGCAGGGAGGAGGGAAAAGTGGCGAGGGACCAGAGCAGCCGCCTGCGGGAGGGGACGGCACGAGGATGTCAGTGCAAGGCTCCTGAGCAGTGCCAGAGAGAGTGGACGCACCTGGGCTGACGAGAAGAGAAAGTGGCGAGAGGGAGAAGTGAGGGGAAGGAAGGAAAGAGGCGAACGGCCGCTCGCGAGGCTCAAGAGGGTCGAGCGACCTCGTCTCCTCGCACGGCGCCGACACGATGGGACAGCTGTGACACATCGTCTTGATCATACACGCTCGCCTGCGACGACCCGCGAGCGAGAACGGGAGGGCAAAGAGCGGCCCGAGTTCTCCTCGCTCGAGGAAGAAGAGGAAGGAAAGAAACGGTGTAGGACGAACAACAACAGCATGAACAATGCGTGTCTAGACGAGAAGAGGAGGGATCTATCGACAAAAGGCCGCCACGCTGCCGTCACCGCTGCCAGCACAGCTCGCCGCGGTCGCCGGACCAGACCCAGGTCCCGAGAACGACGACGAGGAGCGCCTGGGCGACGCACCAGCTGACGGCAAAGTACCGGTAGCCGTCACCGGTGCGGAGGCCGCGCAACTCGACGACCATGGTCGAGATGGTGCTCAGGCTGCCGCAGAAGCCGTCCTGGACGCCCTTGAGCGCCGCGCACCCGAGCGCAGAGCGCGAGTGGTGCGCGAGGAGGGCCATGACGGCGAACACGAGGACCGAGGTCGAGTTGACGACGAGGGTGCCGATCGGGAACCGCGCCGAGAGCGGGTTGAGGTGCTTCGAGACGAGGTACCGCAGGATCGAGCCCGGCGGCGCGACGACGATGGCGAACGTGGCGCGCGAGCGCCAGCTCGACGGTCCAAAGATGAGGAGCATGAGGGCGCCGAGCCAGAAGAGGGGGCCGATGACGATGGTCGCGAGGTTGAACAGGCCTTGGCCCGGGCGAGAGCGAGGGTGCCGGGACGGCGACGGGACGACGTGGGCGAGGTGGATGCCGCCTTGGAACGCCGCCTGGGCGCTGAAGAAGGTGACGAGCGTGATGCCCATACCGGTCATGAACTGTGCGCGTGCGACGCGTCAGTCGAGGCGCGCAAACGAGAGTGTGAGGGGACAGAGGGACGCACGCCGGTGAAGCGACTGGTGCCGGCGGGCTTGTCGAGGTTGGCGAACGCGGTAAAGACGTCGCCCATCATGCTCGACCAGGTCGTGAGCGACCCGCAGAAGGCGGTGCCGCACATGACGAACAAAGGCGGGAACCTGCGAGGAAGAAGGGAGTCAGTGGGTGCGCTCGCTCGACACAGGACGGGCGAGAAAGGGACGCACACGCGCTCGATGGCGTTCTTCTTGGTGACGCAGAAGCCCATGACGGCGCACCCGACCATCTGGGCCCACACGAGCGAGAAGACGGCGGTCGACGCAAAGCCGCCGATCCACTGGAGGCCCAGGCGGGCGAGGACGCCCCAGAGGGTGCCGAAGATGACGAGCGAGTAGACGGTGAGCTGGGTGTGGGTCGGGGTGAACATGGAGGGGAACTCGGGCGCGGGCGCGGTTGTCGGTCGTTGCGGGAGCGAGGCCGAGCCGGTCTCGAGGGGTGGTTCCTCTGTCGCGGGGCGAGGCTCGGTCGGGGTGGCGAGGTCGCGCGGGCCCTTTTTGGGGACGTAGCCGTCGTCGTCTGCGCCGTCGTTGCGGGTGGTCGTGTCGAGCTTGAGGCGCGGAGGGCGGGCCTTTTCCTCGTGGTCGACGGAGGCAGAGGGACGACGAGGAGGAGGGGACGAGTCGGGGTGCATGGTGGACGACGAGCTGGCGGGGCTGTCGGTGGGCATGCGGACGGCTGTGCTGGCGGTCGCAGTACTCTGCAGCGAGTGTGTGAGGAGAGAGAGAGCAAGAGAGAAGGCCGACCCGAACCTCCGCTTCGGTCAACCTCTGCCGACGCGACC